>NC_070626.1:6332027-6632027 GCF_947347685.1 Pleuronectes platessa | reverse complement strand
GCATTAAATGTGTTGCTCACTGCAGGGGTCTCTCGCTTAGAAAGACATCGGGGGCTGATCCAGCAGGCGTCATTTTGTTTCCGGAGCTATGCAAGATGGAAGTTATAGATATGTACACACAGTCCCATACAATTAACTTGCACATATGTGCGTGGACATGTTCTCTAACAGTTGCCCTTACACTCTCCTCCACCACCACCACCCACGTAGAGAACCATCTTGTGTGATTCTTTTCAGTTGCATCCTACCAGTTGGCAGGAGACCCTGGTCCTTTTTTATCCTTCCTCTGCCACCGAAGAACTAGCTTCCAGTCCTCTTTCAATCAAAATAGAAATATTACAGGCTTATCTGCATGTCCGCCCCCACACACATATGCACATAAAAGATACACACACACACACACACACACACACACACACACACACACACACACACACACATGTGCACAGAGGTACACAGACGCACACTCCATGTGGACATGCATTCTTTTGTTTGCCTGTCAGCTATAAAAAAATGATGAAGGAAGAAGTGAGTGTCGAAGGAAAGGGAGGGAGGAGAAGTGGAGAGAGGAGGACTTACAGGCACTGATGGATAAAGTGAACACATGTTGTGTTCTGTGCGGCTCTGTGTTTGAAAGACAGTCATCACTGTCAAAGAGGGAGACAGGCGGAGAGGGAAGGATGGGCTGAGTCAGAAGGAAAGCAGCCTCACTCGAAGATGCCGTGCTTTTATGGAAATGGTGATAACAGTGTGCGTAGAATCACGATGACAACCGCCTTCAACAGAAACTAACACACACATGCAGTTGGTCTGTTTCTCTGCATCACAGTAATGATCTAATCAATTTGTAGTTATCTGTGGTGTTAACACTCTGAGCCGTTATTACACACAATCTCACATCATTTGTGTGTGTTTGTGTGTGTTTGTGTGTGTGTGTTTGTGTGTACGGGAGTGCATGCGTGTGTGGCTCCATAACAGCGGCTCCCCAGCAATATTAATGTGGCAGCGAGTCAGCAGATGTCTTCCCGAGAGGTATCTGCCCACCATCATGGATACAGAAAATGGAAAGGAAATGGAGGGAGGAGAAGTGTAAGAGATAGAGAAAATAGAAGAACAGGAGAAAGAGAAATTGGAATGAAAAAAGGAAAGTAAGAGAGTGGAAAGACAGAAAGGAAGGACTAAAGAGGAAAGGCAGATTAGGGAAGGTAGGAAATTGAAAGAGGGCAAACAAATCTCATCTCTTGCTGGTTTTGCTTCATGGCCACTTTGAGAGGAGTACCCCATCAGACGGAATGAGGGCGGGAAATGCAGAAAAGAGGGGCGGAGAGTGAATAAGGCAAATGATAAGTATACAGGCAAAGAAGTGGCGAGCTGCCTTTGGGTATGCATGGAGTTCCCGCTGAGTAGAAAGTAGCGTGTGTCAATAGTTCATCTACAAACAGCATTTCACTCCGTCCTTCCTGCAGTCTCAGCTAAAGCCCTGCCTCTATCTCCGCTCGCAGCAGCTCCAGGCCCTTTAGTTCACCATAATGGAGGAAACTGCAGGGGGCTCCCAACACCTCTCTGCCTCATTCTGTTTTGTCGCAGACGCACACTGATCACATTTATTTCACTCTGGACCCCCTTCTTTATGCTATTATGTTCTGCAATGCAACTGGATACAGCCACAGGGCATTACATCTGATTGTCTGAGAGCACTTCTATAGGACTAAGTGCTGAATTTGTCAGGGCACGTGGCCTGTGAGTGTATAGTTCAGGTTCATGGCTCTTTTCCAGTTCAGTACAGGAATATTTATGTTGCAGAGCTGGGCAAAGACGTATCAACGTATCATTTTTTAAACCTTTGCTGACAAGGCTTTAAAAATGATTTTGTCTAATCTTATCTAACCTATTAATTATCCATTGTTTATTTCTTAAATTCTATTAAATTTACACATATTCACACTTTAAATTATTTCCTACTAAAAATAGAAATAAAATAAAACCATCGGTTCCAAATGAACTGGTGTCTTCCTTTTTTACATTGCAGAATATTGGAATATACTGTTTTGACATGGTCTAGGAATTGATCTGAACCACTCAGTAAATGGAGACAAAAATAGGCAAAAAAACACAAAGGGTTAAAGTAAAATATGTAATAGAATAATGTATCTAATCTTACCACAGTTAACACAAAGGCCCCTCTATAGAACATATCTCTAAACTGAAGGATCTATTGACCATTATGTATATAAGTAGTAGAATTATGACAAATTTCTCAAACAACTTACACTAACATCTGCTGCAGTAGTTAATTTCTTTATTCCAAAATAAAGTTAATAGTCAAGTTAAGAAATTGTGCCAGGAATGAACTACCGATCAAGTGAACTTGATCTGCCCATGTGCACATATACTACCAGTGAAGTCCCCTCAACATCGACTTTGTCAGTGCATGTTTTTGCTTTGTTGGAAAATGTAAAGACAGATGAGGTTTCATCCGTCATAATTTAATTATAGAAATTATAGAACTATTCAAAGGTCTTGGACCGTAACTTGAGAAAGGTAACTTTTTTCATGCAGCTTTTTCAAACACAGTCCATCCAGCAGTGAGTGACCCAAAATGGCAACTGTTTGGCTCCAGGCCAGATCCCCTGCCTCTGTTGCAGGAAGAAACAGGCAAGCATTGATTAGCTTCCAGGTTGTTGTTAATGTTCTTTTGTACTCGCTAATGTTGACTATATTTTGTGGTGTCTGAAGACAGGAGGAAAGTAATTACACACAAACTAATGTCCTTAATATCACTGTATGTTCTTATCAATAGGTTGGAGAAGCAGGATGTTTCCATTAATAATGCGTGCTACACTTCCATTCAACAAACAAAACTCATTATATTGAGTTAACCAATTCGGATCTTGGCATCTTTCAATTTCACTTAGCGTTGTTTTTTTATGCACATTTCTTTGCATATTTGTTCTCTTGGTAAAACCCCGACAATGCACTCATGCAAAACACACACACCGCCCCTTTTAAAGGCTGAGCCAGATGCCTACTGATGCTGCCCAGACAGTGCAAGGGCAGCCAGTATGAGCCAGACAGCTTCCTCTCAGTCATCCCAGTCAGCCGGTCAGTCAATGGCCAAATAGGTGACACTGACAGCAGGTATCAGCGTCCCCATCCTGCCCATTTGACAGGAAGACATATGGTCTCGCTCCATCACTGGCTCTTGACTGTATTTTTTAGTTTTTATGGACAAACTATAGCCCTATTTCCACCTGCTAATAAAATACAGTCTTGAGTTCTGTGGTTAAGGAAATGTCAGTGCCATGTTTGGGTAGTTAGTGTATGCTCATCATTTGATACAGATGGGAAGTGAATCTAAATAACTAGCTGGGTTTTATGAGACGAGATTTGAACACAGATTTTATGAACAGTTTTTTGATTAAAAAATGATGTGCTGTTGAATATTTGGACACATGCTTTACAAGGAACTGTCCAACAATGTGAGGGAATATGGGCATAGTTACATTTTTATGAGAAATCATTCAGTGACAGTTCAGTTTAACAAAATGGTGGAACCCTTGTAACCATTATCATGGTCTCAAAATTACATTTAAGAATTGCTAGGGTCAAACTAACACAGTGTTACCTTGAAAGGACATCCACGTAAAGCAGTTTATATTTTCTCTGTCTAACTAAAGAGTGCTGTGCCTGTTGAAAAATCTTCCTGTTTGGAATAGGCTGTTTGATTCTCCTGTGCTAAAGCTCTGGAGCTACTTTTTATAAACAGTCTATGGTGCAGAGTGAAGTTAGAAAACGTTGTTTGCATCGTACCTGGTTTATCTGCAATAAAGATTTTATAGTCAATGTTTTTTGTAAAATACAACCGAGTTTGCTTTATTACTATTTATGAGTTTTACGTTTACATGTATTTTATGGATCTATATTAGTTTGACTGATTGACTCAACTTCTGTTATTTTTTTCGTGCATTGCATGTTAGCAATTTCAGATGTCTGTTAAGCAGGCTACACGATCTCCAGTCCCAAAATTAAAGCTCTGTAATTCACCTAAAAATAAGGCATTGTAGAAAAAACCAAACAATATATATTTTGAAGATAAATTGCTAAATCTATGAATCCTGTTTCCATGACGGAGTTCAGTGTCAGTCTGTGTCAGTCCGATATGGTGATATGCTGCGATTTTGACCTGCAGTTTGACCCGCTGCTGTGGTTTAACCGAGGAAGTTAGTAAGCAAAGTGTGGCGCCAATAACATGAACGATAATAAGATATATGTTCCAGATACAGACAGGCATTTATAGAATTAGTAGGTGATTCGTGTTGCAGTTTTTTTTATTATATTTCAATATTTGTTACCTTTGCCTTGGTATTCCAGGATACATGCATATGTTCTCATCAACTCCTACTATAAATACTGAGTAACTGTGTAGCCAATTCCGGACTTGCAAACCATAATTTACTGTCAAATATTTCAGACGCTGCAACCCCCAAGAAACTATCATTACATACATATAGACCCATAATGAAAGCTAATATTATTCGGTTGCCAAGTTTATAGCAAGATTATAGCTGAACCTCTGCTTTGCTGAGAAGCAGTCGTGTGCTCTTCCCACGCACTCGTTGGTTCAGGCCCATGCTGTCTTTCAGTGCCAGTTCTAATGTGATGAGCATTACAGTCATTATATCACTGGGATCATAAAAGCCATTGCTTCATTACATGCCTGTTTTATTGCCTTTATTTTATTGCCTTGGACAGCCGTGTTGTCTGCTGCTGTTACAGCACCTTCCCACATTGCACCGTAAACGCAGCTCCCACCTCCCACCTCCCACCTCCACCACAGGCCACCCGCATTTTAATTTCGTGGCCTAATGAAGCGCGATTTCTCTCCAGCAAGTTGAATCAATGGGAGTCTCTGAGCATGCCGTCTCTTTTTACTTTAGTCGTCAGTAAAGCCAGGAAAGGGATTTTATGTTGGACTGGGAGGGTGTTTGTGTTTGTGCCCCTCCTGGTTTTTATGTGTGCTTCTATATGCAGGCTTCCATGGTTTGTGTGTGTATCTGCATGTGAGCACGGGCCACAATGAGCTGCCTGCAAACACTCGGTGTTCTCCTGCTGTTTGATAAAGACCCATTTGTATGCAAGATCTTTCTCCTCACAACCATTAAAGGTATCAGATTACCTCGCAAGTGCAAATCACATCATTGTCTTCATCTCCATTAACTAGGTCCTGTGGATCTCTGCACTAACACACATAAACACACACATTCATACTCGTTTCCCATAATGTTAATATGTTGACATTTGAACCAACGAACGTCAGTATCGAATCATTTAGACCTAGGAGCACTCTGTTTAATCTGCAAAGAGACACACTTGACATTATTGAAATAATCTGCTATATCTAGTGATTAAATGTCAAATCTTCTGCAGCCACGGGGGAGGGAGTCACTGCTTCATGACTTATTTAAGGAGCTCCTGTGTCAGGTTGGCTATTCATTGCAGCTTCACAAATAAAAAATGATTTGATCAGATTAGAAACCTTTAATATCCTCACGAAGGCCATATAATTCCCCCAGCCCCAAAGTCCCCACACAATACTTCTGAGCAATAAAAACAAAACAGGGTAAACACGCTCATTTTGCTGGAGGGAAAAGTGCTCTACATTAATACTTCCCTCCTCTGCTCGGTTGAGAAAGACTGACCTTGTGACTTCCAATTTGCTGCTGTGACCTGCTAATTACCCACAATTAAGTCTTCAATCATCTGCTTTAGTTCAGCCATATGTTCGCACAACATGATCATCACCTATAATTGTCTTGAGGTAATATCTGAGAGAGACAATCAAGCATCTTTGCCTGGAAACAATATAACGCATCAATAAGCGTAAGACAGACAACACTAAAGTATGAAGCTTAATGGAATAGTTCATCCAAAAAATATAATTCACTCATTATCTACTCACTCCTATGCCGATGGAGGGGTGGGTGTAGTGTTTGAGTCCACAAAACACTGCTGGAGTCTCAGGGGTAAACATTATAGCAGCCGAATCAAATACAACTGAAGATATTAGTGAGCTATCTTCAGACGTAAAAAAAGCTACAGCAAAAAACATATCCTATCCTAATGCCCCTGTGGTGTCATCCAAGTGTCCGCAAGCCCCAACATTCATATTCGACTCTAATCGAGTTCATTTAAACCATGTTTTGAAGTTTTTTTAAATCTTCTGGTCGACATTTAGGCTTCAAACACGGTGTAAATGACATTGTTTCCAGTTAAATATGAATTTCGTGGCTTGCAGATATTTGAATGGCACCACACAAGCCTGAAAGTACACCAGAAGTGGTAAAGACGCATGTTGTGTTTTTTTTCTGTTGTTTTTTTCCTTCTGGAGATAGCTCACTAATATTTTCAGTTGTATTGGATGCAGCTGCTAGCTTGCTGCCACACTGTTTACCCCTGAAACTCCAGAAGTGTTTCATGGACTCAAACACTCACCCTCCCTTCCATCAGCATAGCAGACATTAAGTGAATTATTATATTGGGGTGAACTATTCCTTTAATCTTCTTTTCCTGCCTGACGAAGCGTCTCTCAATTGTATGTTTGAATACAAATGCGTATGTTCACATATAGTTTGGGTATCATTGTTTCTGTATCAGTTTTCTTTGATCTACCTGGTCATTTCTTCTTTCCATCCATCCATCCATCCATCCATCATCTACACAGCTTATCCATTCAAGGGTCAAGGGTGGAGCTGCAGGGCGAGAGACAGGGTACATCCCTGACAGGTCGCCAGCATATCGCAGGGCCAACATACAGAGAGAACCAGCCATTCACCCTCATATTTACACCTTATATTTACAGCCTCCAAACAACCTAGAGCCTCCAAACTACCTAACCCCAATCTGCATTGCTTTGTACTGTGGGAGGAAGCTGGAGTACCTGGAGCATCCCACATAAGAATAGGGAGAACATGCAGACAGGATCCGAACCAGGAACCTCATTGCTGTGAGGCTGCAGTGCTCAATAGAACACCACCATACTTGCTGCATTTCTTCTCTTTTTTACTTAATTCATCATCTTCTTACCTGTACCTCGGCTCTTCCCTTTGCTGCAATGCCGCAATGAACTTCTACTTAGAGACTAAAGATTACTTATACCATCAACTATCTTACCGTGCCAGAGCAGTCATCTCTTTAACCTGACACATAATAGACTCTCTGCGTGTGTTTGTCTATATTTTTGCACAGATCACTATTCTCCTTGCTTCTTCTCTCTCTCCTCCTGTATTCAGCATTAGGAAAAAAAAGGCATCTGACAGTACACTGATTGCCTCAGGGTAAACACCAGCACAGCGGTCTGCTGATAAAACTGATGGCCAGCAAAGGCCTCACTCTGTCCTGAGAGAGAACATCATGGTAGCACTGAGCACAGACCAAAGGACATTAGTTTAAAAATGTACTCGCCAGTGAATTGATGTGCCTTCGTGGACTGAAATGCAAAGAAATTGAAGATGTTGCTGATTTGTGAAAACATGGCCACCTGCTATGTGAAAATATCAGCTTAAATGACAACTAATGAATAGTTGGTATTTATGAGATCAACATATATCTGCTGTTCTTCAAGCTAGCGTACCTTGATTGTCATGGTTATTTCTATCTTTAGTTTATTATATTGAAGAGATACTGGATTTTGGATTGGATCCAAATTTAGTTTGGATTATGAGCCTTCACTTGGACCTACAGTAATGTTACATCCAAACTATGTACATGTCTCTAATTTTCACCCAATCCTTTCCTATCGCATAACTTGTATTACTTTCTCTCCCCAGCTCTTCCTCTTGTAGGTTACTTTCAGAGTTAATGAAGTTAATGGAACCTCACTATGGACTATAAATAACTGAGAATAACAAATTTCCCCCTGGAACCTTTTTTTATAACTATGTAATAATGGTTCCTCCCATGTTCATGTGTGCCCATTGAGATTGCTGGCTACAAAATTGCCTGCAACAGCCACTCGGGTGTCCTCACGTCTCTCTGCCAGCCACTGCATAGTGGTCCTTTCCAGTACTCCTATCCACTCTGGATTGGATTAATCAAATCCTTATATTATAGCTTAATGCCCATATGGCACAGAGTCTTCCTCTAAAACTGCATTTCCACATCACTCAACAGTCATTAAATGACAGTTTGACTTTCTAGTGTTGCATTCAAGTTCTGAGTTCATTCAAAACCTTAAAAAAAGATTCAAACCTTGGTCTTGGTTTGCCACTGTTTATATTACACCATATGTATGTAGAGGTGCATATTCATGTTGTCAACTTACCCCATTCAGGTCAAGTCACTCCCTCTCCAAACCTATGGAGCTTAACTACACCCCTTATTTATAATGCATACAGAAAAAGGATGGTTTGGGCTTAGGTTTTATGTCATTTAAATTGGACTGCCATTTAAAATAACAACTGAAAAGTGTGTTGTGCATGCTAAAAACGAAATAGGTTTAATGTCTGGATATAGCTTGGGTATAAAATCAACAAATCTGATACATATGAATCAACATATTTCTGAAGAAACCTTTGATGGTACAGAATATCATGTTTTTAATTATTTTCCTCTAACCCTAACCCTTATTGTGTTGATTCATCAAAAGGTTATATGAATTTCGGAAGTTGGGGCTTAGAAATAGCAACCTTAGCAGGGAATTCCAGACATTCTTCTGAGGCATTTCCAGACCAGATGGGATGTATAACCCCTCAAATTAGTTCTGAAAGCACCAGGGACTCCTGATCAGATGCCCGACCAACTTAAACCTGTGATGTGAAGGAGCAGCAACTCTACTCCTGCACACTTTATAGGGTTTCCTAGGTAGCACAGCCATTCTTTAACTCCACAAATTATTTAATTATTTATTTGTAATTTGGACAGAATGGTCAAACTCCCTTTATCCCCTCACCACTCTCAGGATGGAACCTGCATTACTCCTCTTGAATCTGAGGTTCGGCGATTTGCTGCAGCCTCACCACCATTACTGCCTCATTTATATCTACATCAAGGCCTGTGGTCATAAAGTTTGCACAGCTGCTTCGGAGGTAACCTACATGTGTGACATCACGGTTTGTGTGATAATTGTCAAAATAATTGATAATAGACTGTGGTTGTCTTTCTCAGACATGCTGGTCCTATTAAGAGCTATTAGTGGCAGTTCTGGTGAGTTCCCTTTGGCGACTCTCCCCTGAACCTGCTCTCACTGTTTAACATTCATGAACACATTAAATCTCCAGCTTCTGGCCAAACGACCCTCGAAGATACACATACAACACACACACACACACACACACACACAAACACACGCACACACACATGGTTGTGTCTCCATGACAATAGAGAACATTAAATTGACTAGTTTTGTAGTGTATGTTTATCAGTCAAACTGTTATACCAAATATTCCAACACACATCCACAGTGATAACCCCCTTCTGGTATTTGTTGTAACAAATAGTCAGTGATCTATTTGCTGTGATAAATGTATTGAATGCCATTGGGAGAAGGACTTGTGCTCCACACTGTTTAAGTTAAGTTACATTAATTGACTTACTTGGCTGATGAAGTTGCAATACCATTCGTGTCCACAATGGAGTAAAACCTTGCTGAAAAGTTCACGAGGCCAGGTTGTATTCTATAGCTCGCCTTACTAAACCTAAAATAAAACCGTAAAATGGTGACTATTGAGCGCCTGAGATACAATTCAATTCTCATTCTAAAGTTTAATTGAGTGGCTATTATTTGATGAGCAGTGAATGAGTGAACGAGGCATTGATTTCCAACACAGCCCAACACACTGGTATGTGCCAAGGGCTGGAGTTTAAGTAGACTCTGTTAGACTATTGAGAAACAATTAATGGACCAAACTGACTGTACTGTACCATATGGTGAGAAACGCTTCCTCAGAATTGCTACTTATGATTGGTTGCTGTGTGAATTAGCAATGATAATGGTCCCTCTCTCTCTGTCTCTCTCCTGGTAACAAGTCCCTCTCTTGTATTTTCCAGTATGTAATTCACAGGAGTTGGATAACAACTCATTGAATTGGCACTAATGAAAGCAAGGGGACTAGCATACCCGTCGATGGTTGGAACTCTATTAAAATTTATTCACAGAAAAAAATATGGGCAGTAAAATCTTTCCCCTGCAAAATGAAAACGAATAGCTTCTTTCTGTTATATTGCAAAAGACACAGTGGAGGAGAAAGGTGTTGTGACATAAAGGGTGAGAGTGAAAGCTTAAACCTGTAGATTGTTTGAGAACTGATGCAGCTGCTTGGTGAAATAGCGTTCATATTAAGTGAGAGGTGATAATGGTCTCAGTGAGGTCTTTTAAAGCGCTGTCTCCAGCGTGCTGTTTGTTTTTATGGAGTTTACTACGTGTACCTCCTCAGCTTGACTACTTCCCTCTGTCAACATCAGTCCGTTGTAGCATTAGAACAAGAACCCCCTTAAGGGCCCTATTACCTCAACACTTAAATTGTCATGATGAGGGAAAGATGCTGTATTTGTGTTTGTTGAAATGAGTGTGAGGGCTTCTTCAGGACCTATGTCTGTTGCAGTGCTATGACCACAGACAGGGCACCTGTCTCAAACACAGCCTTGCAAGACTATTATGATTACGTTGGATCTGTTCTGCCTTATTTTTGTCATATGTTGCTTTTACCTGGGAAAAAAACACTAAGGAGAGGAGTTGCTGATTTAATGATCTACAAGTAAATATCAGCAAATAATATTTGCTTTTACTTCTCAAGTAAAAGCTTTAAACGTTCAAATCATTATTGGTGTCTCAGTTTGCATTCAGTGTACTGTGTAAGTGCTGTTAAATAAACAATTGAGGGTTGAATTTGAGTCGAATTATTATTTGACTACAGATAATCACTTGACCCCTGACGGGGACGAAGCGCCCTTCGATAAGGGTGCTGAACTACCATCACTACCTCACCACTCGGTAGTGGCACATGGTTGTTTCTACATATGCAGGCCCTTGTTTTCAGGAAGACAAAAGCGGACTCTGTCTCTGACAGGCTTACTCTGATGTTCTTATCTTTACTAACCAATCGGAAGCCGACAATGTTTTCGCTGTCCTATGCTGACTAGAATGGTTCTAGAAGTTCTTAATTTTGGTTATCATCATCTACTGTCACTATTATTGTGTTGTACAGGTGAATTCTGATCAGTGTCATTATTTTCTCGCGGATGTTGTTACAGTGGGTACCGATACTGTCAGATTTCCAGCAGAGGGAAACAGTTTGGAGCTTTGTGCCAGGGAGCCCCCGCCAACCCCTGGCCCTGCACCTTGGGGACTACAACCTGGATGGCTTCCCTGATGCCCTGGTGGTCCTGCGCAACACCAGTGGAAGGTAGGAAAAATATGCACACACTCACACCTAAGCCTTCCTCAATACTTTCTCTCACAAGTCTTCAAATGGGGTCGTGTTCGTTGGTGAGGTGTCTCGTAATAATTTTGGCTTATACACATAAGAGGTTAGTGTAAGTTCTTAATTTAAAAGTCTGTAATGTCTGCTAAGTGAATGAGATATTGCTGAAATTAAACTTATCCTTACTTGGCAGGGGTTCCCTTGGAATTCGATCAAGTAGGTCCCTGAACCCCCCTCCAACTAATCTTTCCAGTACCATGCCTCAGTTCAGGAGCCATCACTGTGTGTGCCGGCCCAGGGCCTGCATATGTAGGACACAGTTTGCAATGTTATTACCCTAGTTTTAGGAATCTAATGTCATGAGAATCATGGATTTCTTGCATATCCACATTCTCTCAGCTCTCATGGACACTCGCTTCATTTGTAAGCATCATATGAATTTGTCATGTAACATTTCCATTTTGATGAGATTATACTTACTATAGTATTCCAGCTGAACACAAAATTGAATTGGAAACCTAATAGCATACTTAAATGACTTAGGCAAATCTGTTTAGCTTTCAGAACTGTAAATGTGTTTTTTCCACGAAATGACACATGCAGGGCGGATTTACTCATTTAATTACTGTGAAATTACTGTACATGTTGACACATTCTCATGCTCATGGATGTCTTTATTACCAGCAGTCGCCCCAATGATGTGGTGCTTTTAACTTTTCAGTATAAGTTTCCAGGCTTAACAAAGCAGTTGACTCTCCATTCAGCTGCACATTTTAATGCTGATACACAAGGGCAGAAAATAATTTGTATCTATACATGCAACACCTATTGCACTTTCGGTCCTGGGAGAGGGTTTCCTCACATGCGGCTCTCTCAGGTCTTTATGTTTATTTTTCTTGCTGTAGAAAGGATTAACGGAAGTGGAAGTCGCATCTTGTTAATATAGGGTATACAACTCAAATTTGATTGATTCAATTTTACCAATTTAAGATTACAACCCATATTAGATTAGCTTTAAAGATAAGAAAAACTCTTAATAAAACAGTACATATTTATATTTATAGTCGTTTTCAAGCAAAGGATTGATTCAATCTTCTAATTAATAAACCATAAGATATTAGCTAAAGTATAAATAAGACATACGTTTATATAATCGCTGACGTCCATGACACTGTCCTTGGCTGCAGAATACAATACAACAATTTTAGAATGATTTGCAATCAGAATCTGTGACATTGTAGATAATAAACAAGTGATTGCATCCAGTTTACTAGAGCACCAACAGGGACAGCTAAGGTGAGGGTGTTCTGTAGTCTACGGACATGACAATTGATAAGGTGGCCCTGTAAAAAAAAATCATTACAGCATGTGCTAGGACATAGCCACCATGGACACATGGTCTTTGTGTGTGTGCGTGTGCAGTTTGCGTGTGCTTGTGTGTGTGTGTGTGTGTGTGTGTGTGCAGTGTGTGGTGTGTGTTTTGAAGGACCTATGTGGATTATCTGGTCCCAGAGATGAAGATAAGATAGTCAAAAGGGTCAAGGCTGTCTGTGCATACTGATTGGGCCGAGTGTGTGTATGTGTGTGCATATCTTAGAGTGTTTGAGTGCTTGCTCTGTCAGAAATAGTAAGATGTTGACTAAGAGCTTCAAAAGACTCACACACATGCATTAGAACCCTACTTTTTTGTCTACTCTCTATATAATCATTGTAAGTCTGGTCAGGCTTAACTCTTTATGGTCATCCTCATCTAGAAATGACCTCTAATCACAGAAGCTATCGCTTCACTCTTTATTCCCTCCCTTTTCTCAATTTAAGCCCAACCATTTTAATCCTGTACTCGGCCCTGTCATTATTGTGGAACTCCAACAGAAACATTCAAAATCACATCTTCAGCATATGAAGGAAAGAGGAAGATGGAGGGAGAAGGGATAAAGAGTGGAAAGGTCGGGTTGATGAGAAAGACGAATGGTTTCAAAGGTTATAGGACTGTCCCAAGATGCCTTCTGGTTTGAATCCCTGAGGCAGTAAAACCAGACATCTTTCTACCACCGTGCACCAGAACAAGGCGAATAGATTCCAACGGTATCGGTGGTTTAAATGGCAACTCCTTTGATCTAAAGAGCACTGGAATTGAATAGAGCTCCCACAAGTCAATTCATTCACAGTAATTCTGATATACAAATGAACAATGTTTCAGAGGTTATGTTTTAGTGATGAGATGTGTTGTTTTTGTTTTTCTAAAGACATTTTAAAAGGCCTTCTGTCCTCTTGCCTGCTTTGGATTCAGCACTCCACACTTTGTCCTGCACCGGCCTTCGCTTTGTCTTTGATTTCCTTCTAACCAAATGCTCTCTGCTTACTAAATATTTGCACAGCCCTCCACTCTATTTTAACTCCCTCTCCATCCCTGTCCTTCTTTCTCTCTCTTCCCTATCCATCTCTTCTCCTTCGTCCTTCCAACTAGTTATTTATAGCTGCATTTCAGATAAAAGTCATGCCAGTCTGCGTCACCATCAGCAAAACAAATGCCTTTTTAAGTGTTCAAAATAGAAAGAAGGAAGGAGAGAGGGTGTGAGATGAGATTAATTGGGTGGAATCAATGGAACAATGAGCAGATGGAGAGAGCAGAAGGAATAAATAGAGAGCTGGGAGGTCATTTAAGAGACTATTTTCTGACACAGTTCAGGTTTGTAGGATACAGCTGAAACATATACCAGTGTTTTTGGTTATATTGCCTCATATAGAGTATTATTTATCTTGTTAATGCATTTTGGTTGATTACACTACTTATTTTAATACTTTCTGTAAAACCTTAAATACGTACACTTTAGCACACATGAATAAACATACCCATAGAAAACCATATATGAACGGCTGTATCTACAGATGATACAAGATAAACTGTGGTTTCAGAAAATATTCAGACCTTATTCTATGCACACATCTGTGTTATTGGTTTAATTCTAAATTGATGAAATTGCTAATTTTTTTTCAAATATACACTTTTTTTAATATATATTTTATAGAAAGATCCTGGTCACAGGATCTTTCACAGTAGTATATGTCAGGCAAACAGCAGGCACTGCTCCTCACTTGGACATCCTAGGCATTGCTGCATTCAAGTATTGGCATTCAGAGCATCATGCTTTGGGGGAACTTCCCATTGGCAGGAAGAAGGTGACGGGTCAGAAGTGAAGGAAAGATTAATGAAGCCAAATACAGAGAGATCAACAGTACACCTTGGAAAACAACAACCCAAAGCATACAGCCAAGACAAGCTGGAGTAGCTTCGGGACTCCGTCTGTCCATGAGGGGAAATGTCAAAGCCTAGCTGCATAGAATATCTGTGGAGAGACTGACAGTTCACAGATGCCTCCCTTCCAGACTGGTGGAACTTGAGAGGATCTGTCAAGAATATAAAGATAAACTGCCCAAATCCACGTGTGCAAAGTTTGTAGAAACTAACCCAAGAAACCTGGAAACTATAATTGATGCTACATAGTAAAAGTCTTTGCAAACAACAGAATACAGGAAAAACATTCTGGCCTATTGAGTGTACACTGGTTGGCAAATCCATAGCACAATAAATTATGCTAAAAGGGAATGGGTCTGGACACCAAGTCCAAAATATTGTGAAGACATTTTAACCATCCATTCAATTTGTAAGACTTTAAGCACCGGGGTGAGTCCAGACTAGGGACACTCATCATTTGTATATGGTTATACAGTACAGGTGTAAGTATATATAATGTGCCCTTTTGTCCATGGGTATAACCCAACAATTTTATGTTGTGTGTAATTTTCCTTCAGCAGCTTCTTCAATCATCAGAGTCCACATTAAATCAAAGCCAGAGGACAGATGGTTCCTCGAGGCACTTAACAAATTGTTAAATCACAACAAAGAAAATTAGGCCGTTGCTCCTTGCTGAAAGTAGCTCTTATAGGTGTGTTTGCAGATACAATTGGCATCTTGGGGAAGAGGCACCAAAGTGTCAGGAAAGGAGATCCAGGCCCAGGAAGAGAAAAGCAGTATGAAATTATAGGAGAGATTTTTATCTTTTCCTTTAAAAAAAACCTTTTCCCTTTGTTAATCTTATTGAGGTACTACATTACTTTTGTAAACTGTATATACAATTATGTATAATTATCCACAATTATACAATCATCTACAATGGTGAAGCAGTAACTAAAGCTATTTGTATACACTTATTGATTTTCTTAATCGATATAGATATTGGTATTGTTACTGCTCTGCTTAATTATTGAAATAAAACCATGTTTAAATGAAATTAAACATGGTTTAATAACCATAACCTTTTCAATCATTAAGAAAGTAATCCACCTGGTGTTACAAATAAAACAATTTTAAAATAATAGACAATCACAAACCTTTTTAAATAAGGAAAGTTGTTGTTTTGTAGTCTCAATGAATAGTTTTAAGTGATCTAAAATATCCTTTAAAGACTACAAGCGTGTATCCAAGTTTAGCAAAAACTGCAACAAACCTTTATTTATCTCGATCTGCACTGGCTGAGTAAAAAAGGCCCTTTTGTAGATATATAAGCTGAACGTTGGTAATACAGTATATTATGGCCAAAAATAAATGTTGTTGCAGAGCACAGTGTCTCACAGACAAATCAAGTGCAGCAGCATGCAAAGTGAAGCCAGATGCAACCACCACAAACCTATTACAGCTTTATTTTTTCTCTGCTTTGTCTAAACCTATAGTGCTGTCTTTTTTTACAGTACCATTATCTATTTTTATCGTTTTAATAAATAAAGGTTATTTTCAGAAAAAAACAAACAAAAAAAACGGTGCTTTATTTTCAGCATTCACATGATCTGCATTAATTAATGAATTATGGTTTCACTGCCTTAAAAAGACAGAAAATCATAAACGCTTATCAAAATTCGACGTTAGAAAGGAAAATGTGTTGTAAAGATACTATAGACATCTAAACAGCTTCAAGCTGACCTGCGGCACAATCTGTTTTGATGGTTTCAGTTCATGCATACTCCGAAACCTAAACATTCTCCATGGTCAAAATGCGAGGAGGAAAACTAGGTGTGAGGTGAAAGTCTGGGGACTTTTTTAGCAGGACTAACAATCCAAAGCACACATCTGGCTTTTCAAAAGGTTGATTTAAAGTGAAAGATCGACTGTCCGGCAATAAGTCCTGACCCAAGTCCCATTGAAAACCTTCAGAGAGCTGAAATCTGCCGTTGCAAAAGGGACTCCTGCAATTTAAAATAGCTTAAATGCAGAGACTAAAAGCAGAGAGATGCAGGAAGCTTCTAGCTGATTATAAGAAACATTTGAAGGCTATCGTTGCTTCCAAAGGCTCTGCAACCAAATATTAATGAAGGGTGGCAATATTTGTGTCCAGGGCACATTTCAGTTTGCTTTATGTCGTTATAAGGCAAATTTAGTTTTTTTCATTTGTATTTTCTTTAGCAACCTTGGGCATTTTACAAAAATATTCTGGTTTTCTGGTTATACAAAATAGATTTATTTGCATTCCAATTGGAGATATTGCGATTTATGTAAATTATATTCATTGGTGCCAATCATTTTGACCAGGACAGTATGATGTGCAGTTGTCCTGAGAGAGTATTTAACACTTGCACCTGCTGCTGTGCTTTGGAGAAACATCAGTAAATAACTGCATTTTCTTGGAACAACATCAACTACGGGTCACTCTCACATTACTGTGTGTTTGCGTGTGTGTGTGTGTGCTATAGGATTGTATGTGTCAGACATAAGCTCTTATAGAATGGGATTATCTTCAGCTGCAATCATGCGTTTTCCCCCCCCCACTTCACTGTGGCATCCATACACTGATTAAAAGGTGCATAGGTCAGCTTTAATGTGCGATTTGCCGCGAGCAACTTCAATATAATCAGGCGTATGCTTGTGTCAAATGTGAACATCACCATGTGTTTCTCTGTTAGAAAAACAGCTGCTAGATCACCTTCCCTGCGATCTCCCTTTCCAGCAGATCAGCACCCCTCCTTGATCTGAGGCTGTTAGAGAGCCAAGGCTGTCATCATTCACAGTGACCTGTAACATAGGCAGATGACCACCAGTCAGATGAGACCACAAGATTACTATAGGCCATAGCTCTCTCATTACCCGCTCAGGCCATACACAAGGGTTTAACACCCTTCAACTCAGCATGCTTACAAACCACTGTTCATTCAAGACAGCTGCAGCACATTCAGAAAAGACTACTCAATGTCAGTGTAAATCAGATATATTCGTCAAACTACATTATGTTTACTAGTAAACCTTCACTGCCTGTCTTAAACCTGCCTCTTTCAAACGGTCTGTTCTTTTGGCCACTAAGAATTCAGATACCAAGAGTGAAGATACCAAGAGTGAAGCCATTAAGATTAAGGGTTCAGGAGATATCCATTTCACATACATATAGATATATATAAATAGATACACACTGACCGGTCACAGGTCAGTGTGATTTATTTTATTTTAAAATATGGATATGGTTTGTTTGGTTTAGCCTCAGGGTATTGCCTTGGATGCTGGTGTCAACCAGCTCCAGGCAGTTCTTCATCCCTCGCTTTCTTGTCACTCCCATCATCAGAAACCTTCAAAGAGACAGTTTTCAAAGTGTATGAGTCAGTGAGCGGCAACATGGCATAGCAATGACAAGCTCCTGCCCTTCTATCGAGACATTGTGGTTATGTCTCAGCAGCTGGAATCGACTGCTCTTTCTAAATCTCTCTATTTTCCTGATTTATCTGTTGCAACTACCGTCATCCTGGTATCCGCAATAGAATACCAGAATACGTGTGCCATTGTGGAAAGAATAATTAATTAATTTAATGCTTGTCTTACTTTTTTTCCAGCACTGTCTTGTTGTCTCTTAAGGGCTGAATAATTAAAGTTAATTAATAATGTATAACGTGCTGTCGTGGAGGTTTTCTTCTCCATATTTTGCAGCTCTAATATCCCCAGAAAATCGTCCTGACTGCAAAGATTGGGAATGTAACTATTTGAGTTTGGCCCCTTTGGACATTAGAGGAAGTGGGATGTTTGTGAAACAAGCTCCTTCCTTGTATCATGTCTCTGATAACTACAGACAGTCATATGGTAACAATTAATTTACTGTATGAAAATATAATTAATTAACACAAATCACAATATGTTAATACAATCCATTCCAGAGGTTTATTCGAGTGGATACAGTAACTCTGTGGCCAAGTCATTTAAAACCTACAGTGGTAGTTTCAGTGTAATCCCATTTCACCCCTCCCTACCTCTAACCTTGCTCCTTGTTTTCGAGGGTTATCTTGCCCCTTGAAAGTTAAAAGGGGAAGTGGTTGAAATCTTCCCTTAGCTACGAATTGTGATAGCATCATATCCGTTATTGATTGTCAGATACAGTTTAACAGAAATACCATAGTGCATTTTTGTTGGACATGCCGTATCTCCTGTGGTCTGGTTCTGGTTTAAGGAAGCATATAAAAACCAGCAGCAACATTTTCCCAACCTGCTTAAATACTATTAGGGTAAACCTGAGCGCTGCTTCAGATAAAGAATACAAATATATCAATCTTGGTTTCTATATAGATAAAGTAGATTGAATCTGGGTTTTTCTCTTTCAACCGCAACATCAACATTGTTAATAGACCGTCACCTCTCATATTTTGTGTAATTGGTGCATTTAGGATACATGAAACAAAGTGTGTGTATGTGTGTCCATGTGTATAGGTGGTGAGGTCCACAAGTATCCTCAGTGTTTTGTTTGCTCATGTCAATATCATGGCATTTGTATACATACAGGTTTGGAGAGCTTTATGTCAGCCACTGTGCTGCTGCAGTTGTAGAAGAGTTAAACTGTTCTGCTAATGAAGTGTGTGGAATGTTTTTGTTTGGTGGTTGAATTAAAGTGAAGAGTGCGAAGCGTGGGCAGCACTAGCTGTCTCCCTCTGCTCTCTGAGCTCTCGTAGAGTGGCTAATGTCAGAGGAAAAATAATGATCAGACCTTTAAATCTGCCTCCAGGCTTTTAGAGGTAAATGCCACCTACTACACATACGCTCATATAGAAGACAGGTGTTATCTGTTGTTGGAAATGACAGTTGCAATTTTTAAAAAAAACTGTTTCTGGTTGGAACAAAAATTAATTCTATGTTGTCCATGAGGCCAGTGTATTGGTATCTCTTGTGGTTTTCTCACTGCATGATCAGTACAAAATTCTAACTTGAGACATAAGCTTTTGCTGTAAGATATACATATTTGTATATAGGTGCTGCCTTTCTGAGATATAATGTGGATATATCTCATATTATTTGTAACATTCCAAGTAATAAAGTAGGTCCAAAAGTGCAAGATGCCTCACTAAAAGCTCTTGAGGGCTCCTATGATTAGTAGTTTAAATTTGTTCTGGTATTACTACTAGCTACATTACAAACTCTAGTCGAAGAACTCAAAAGTAGTTTGAATGCACCAAATGAACGTCCTTGTTCAAACATTACAAATGGTACAGTGTCTGACCTGAAGACTTCAAACAAACCTGTGAGCGGCTCCTGCTTTTTTTTCTTCTACTATTGTTTTAATGCTTTCAGCAATTGGTTCAAGGTCTGAACCATCCAATGAAGTGTAATCACACTGAAAAGAAAGCAAACCATAGTTTAGTTTGATCTGGACCAGGATCACAGGTTTGACGGCCTTTCATATCTGTTATTTTGGAATGTTTATTTAGACCAAACTGAAAAGTCTGAAGGCCCAGACCATGGTAGGTGTAAAAGTGTCCTTTAACGTTTGTGCATTTTGTAACCATATTGGCCCTGTTAAATTGACAAACGTGAGAAAAACTCATCATAGCGGGGGACTCTTCAAGTAACATACTAATAATCTGACTATCCTCCTGCTCTTACATTGTACTGATACAGACATACAGGAAATCAATAGGCTTGTGTACCTTCCTGTTCCCTCTCTCTTTCCCTCCCCATAAATTAGTACATCATCAGAGTGTTTTCCTGAATACCACCAGAGATGCCTCCTCCATGGAAACACACAATGATACCCTTGAGAATAAAGATAACAGCCCCATCTTTGCTCACCTATTTACTTTTAAATTTAATTAAGTCTCCTTTAAGGTTTGGAGGGTCTCTCAGGGATTGAGAGGGGGACTATGTATGTCCAGTATTTGTGCCACAGAGAGGGAGATGGAGAAATATCTGTTTGTGTTGCCAAGGCTATGTGAAATATTGTAATGTCTGGAGACAGCTGCTTGGAGAAAGGGAGAAGAGCTCCCTAAATGGACAAAAATGTCGATTGTACTGAGTTTTCTGACTGTTCTGTTTGGAGGAGCAAGTCATCGTACAACACCAGTAGCTTCTTATTCAACCACAGTCTACACTGAAGATAAATTATGGAATCACTTAAAAAGTCAGCAAAATCCCCAGATGTTCATATAATAGGTCTTTGTTGCTTTCTTCCTCACATAATTGCTTTCTTTCTCCCCTGCTTTCCACTTTTTTAAGAGAATGGTTAAACAATAGTGAACGCTAGCACTGGAGGAAAAGGAAACAAAACAAGAAATTATAGGATTATTATATAATGTGTGTCCCTGAGCGACCCATTGATTCATCCAGACTGATGAATGAGGAATGCACACTCAACACAAGAGCAAGTTCCACTGACGTCCTCCTCTGCTGCTCGGAGCAGTGCAGCTTTGCTACTCAAAAAATAAAGTTTACATTCCGTCTGTAAAGCAAAAATTATCTTCATTTTACTGCTGAAACTAAATAGACTTTTCATTGTGTTTAATTTTAGGATAGGATACTAACCCCCCTTTGTTACATAGTTTACGTTTTATCTGGTTAGTTTTGATTTCATAGCAATGTATAGAGCGGACTAAACATCTGTGTTGTCATCACCTATGTGGACTGTGTCAACTTATATTTTACGTTTGTAGATAGGCTAACTTGACGTGTCTGAACATCCGGACCAAACAGATTTTCAATATTAGGCTGTCCTTCAATTCATTAAGCGTACAGTTTATGTTTTGTCAAGTGAAGACCTTATCTGCACTACTTTTGCTTTTCTGTTCTGTATTACGGATGTGTTTGGGATCTGTTTTTCATTTCCCATCATTTTATCAAACTAGGAGTATCCATCCAAACAAATGCTCAATGAATACACTCAGATACAATAAATAGATACTGAAATCTTTACGATGTCATTTCACTCTCAATTCTCATCTTTTAAAACTGATGATTATTGCACCAGAATATCCACTCAGAAATTGATTAAGGTGCACAGATTATCAGAAATGTGTCTGTTTTCTTGACAGCTGTTGTGCTTTTCATTTGTTCAGTGTGTCAGCAGGAAGCGGTAATTGGTCTCTAGTGGCAAAACAAAATGATGAGAAAGAAAACAATAAGAAATAATTTACACTATTCAAAGGGATGGGTTTAAAACAAAACAGTGGTTATCTGTAAAGTTCAGAGTCCTTTGCAAAACACTTTCAAATTGATGTATATATGGCATATGAAATACCTTCTTGTTGGCTGCTGCACGGATCTGATCATCACTGTCCACATGACACACGGTCCAGAGCCCTGAAGCTGCAACCCACTGCTGCAGAGCTGACCATTATTCAAAGTTAATTAATAGTAAATCCGTTGCGTGCCAAAATTGCAGCAAATTATGAACCAACTGCACCTCATTGGGTCCACAGCAGTGAGCCCATCAAATAAGAAGTCGATAGGAAGAACGCTTCTCGAGACATAATCAAATAAATAAAATGAGGCGGATGAACTTTCTCAGCCTTCTCAGTTAGAGCAGGTCACACTTTGAACTGTTTGCCAGCATCCATCAGAGACTGTGGTATATTTTGTTTATTTTAAATTAACTTAAAATCATGGTTTAAAGATAATCAAGTTTGTGACTATAAATTGTAGATGTGTTCGTATGAAGAGTGCATGTGTCATGTATTATGGCCTTTGTAGCTGTTTTCACACCTGCCCAGGGACTGCAGTTGACAATTATCCAAAAGGGCTAAACTGGCTCATTTACAGAAATATTTACTAATGTGCATTGTCCCTGTAATTTTAAACTGAATAAATAAGATATGTGAGCAAAACCAGACCTACAATATTACAAACCAATATTAGTGTCTGCATTTCTTTGTGTACCCAATTTACACCTGACATTTAAATGCCTTTTGAGCAGTAGTAATTGTAGTTGTGTTCTCATCGTAAAGAATCAAAATGGAAGCACTTTATCTGTCGCTATTACAATGATTGCTAGGTAGACGAAGCACCCAGCATGCAGCGGGATTTCCATAGCAGCAAAGTGTGATCTCAACATAAGTGTCTAAATTAGATTTAGTCAGTTATGACGTAGATGGAGAACAAAGCTCCGGTAGCTTTTTAGAGTCCCCTGCTATGATGACGATGACTCAAGCGATGATTCCCTGAAGCAAGATGTGGTTAGACTACAAGCCTGTTTCTATATACTAGATCATATTTCAGAGCAGCCGCCAGCCCAGCCACTCTCTTTGCTCAGGTAGGCCCGGAATTCACTGAAAAACACACATGCACACACACTCCATTCATCCAGTGCCCTCAGGGGGACAGAGCCTCCTGCCGGCTGTGAGTGTTTGATGTTGAAATGGTCCACCCCAGCTTCATAAGAGCCCCCTATCGCGGGAGAAATGGTCTTAATGTCACACTCCACCCTCCACTGGGCTGCTGTGTGTGTGGGTGTGTTTGCAAGAGTGTGTATGTAGCATGTAGCCATGCATGTAGCAGTATGTGGTGAGAGGAAGCTATTTCTGGAATACAAAATTAGGTCACAGATGGAGACAGACGAATTTAAGTGATTTCTGTTTTATCTCACACCACTACATGACAGCACATCCCAATAATAACCGGTGATACGGATAGTACTGATGGATCCATCAAGATGCATGTTCAGAGGTCACTCTGTGTCTCTGTCGTTTGGAAATCAACAAGGAGACCGGAAAGGCCTCCAGGAGATGTGACACAGTTCCGCGCCTACACAAACATAGCACACATTTAAGTGTAGATGTCTTCAGGCTATAGGTCAGTGAGTGTCTGACAGTAATTGAATAATGTAGTTAACCTCTTTTGCAGGGTGTTGCCCAGCAAAATCACAACAAAGGTCATGCTGAAGAAAAGTCATGCTGTAACATGTCTTTTAAAGGAAAAGAAAGAATTGTTTTCAGAAGAGTGCAGCTAAACTCAAATCAGTTTTTTTAGTTTTTAGACCCACAAAATCAGTCACAGTCATGCACTCTCTAGAAGTGACGACTGCAACATTTCACAATGATTGTAACCCACCAAAACATCCATCGTTTTTGTTGCTCACATGATATAAAAATAATATTTTACTTTCATGTGTGTGCCCTGTTTCATTACGCCACCATTAAAGAGTCCTTCCTTGGCTGCCATTTCCTCAAATTTGAGATACATGATTGTCCCCACCTGTTTCCTATGCAAAGCCAAGATGGTGACCATTGAAATGTAGAAGTGTCTCCCATTGAACTCGACCTTTTAATCCTTTTGACTGCACCAGCTGGGTACTCTGCTTCTTCCCATAGTTTTCAGTGTGAATAGCAAGTGTGAGCAGAAAAGAACACCAATTTTAGTCTTGGCCTGTTCTGCTTCTCACACTCCTCTGTTCTTTATTTTTGCCTCAATCATCACAATGCACAGACATAGAACTGGGGTTAGTGGGACAAGTACAGTGTTATACTTAATTTGTCAGTCCAGGTTTTGATCTGATGTGGTTGTGATTTGCTCTTGAATTCAGATTTAGGGAATTTGGGTAAAATATGTAATAACTGTTTCTCGGACCAATACTGGTGTTGCGTTATATCTTGTGATGACTATTTTAAGTGTCATAGCAAAGGGTCACAATACTTTATGTGAAATGTTTGTTTGTGATATGTATTGTGATTTATGTTTTTGCTTTCTCATTGTGGGACATTGAGTTAAAACTTTAGCAAAACGCAGTAAAAAGACAAAGACAAACTCTAAATCTTACTCAAAAAACCTTTTGTAAGTAGTATTGTATGGCAAACACAATCATTATCATTCATTCATGATGCAGATGTGAATATACACTTAATTTATTTAACTTTTCTGACTTCCAGTTATTGGGATCAACAACCACGAATAGAAACTAGTCACACGCAGGGCTGTAGTACGGGGTGATGCAAAATAGCCTTCACACACCTTTTTATGGTGGTTTTACTCACACGATTTTTTAAAGTTTGAGTCAAATTCAACATTATTGTTTCCGGATCAGTTAATGACACTTCAGAGTACAGCCTCATCTCGTCCCCGCCCCTTCTCACTGTTGCCTGTCACCCGACCCCTGCTCTCCCGTCTCCTTAAGGTAGAGCCTTCGCTGCTTACACAATCTCAAAGTTCAGTTCCTGTTGCAAACTGACCGAGTTTCTGTGGTTCCTTCCTCCATGCTGTGTGAACGGTTCCATGTGAGGCAACAGCTTCTTAAAATGTCCAATCATAGTTCAGATGTTCCTCCGATGTGAGACGCTGTAAACTAGGGCAACAGAGGGCTGTGTCTGTTGTCATGTTGGCTTGTGACATGATGGCGTGTACAAACGTAAAACGTAAACTAGCATGTACGCCCCCTGCAGTTTCGAAGAGTACTGCAATGATCACCGTGTTGAGAACGTAGGCCCGGTGTAGAAGCATTAGAAGCACATCGACAAGGAAGAAGATCCGTCACTATGTCAAACATCCAGCCAAAACACACAGCTTGCATTACAGGTGGTTGTTGTTTATCAGTAAGTAAGATTAACAACATGCCTGTGTGAAGTTTGACGAGCTCAATCAGGCTTCATTTGCTAACAAATTACATTTTAAACTTAATTTTCAATAATGCTGGCTGAACATTAACCGGGACATTTTCACAATGAATGCACTCTGGGTATGTTGTTTCTGTAATTTGTACACATACATTCATGCAAGAGCAGGATTTTACTGTTGTCTCTTAATATGTTTTGGGAACAGGAAACAGCTTAATTTTTAAAGTAACTAGCAACTAGAGTGAGATAGAAAATAATAGTGGATAAAAAAAGTGGATAGAAATATTTTGCCTTCTGAGATTAACTGAGTAGATGTATAAAGAAACATGAAAATTGCAGCACTCAAGTAATGTAGACAGTCAAATTTGTATGAGGGAATTAGGTGAATGTACTTAGCTACATTTCATCCGTTTTTACCCCCACTCCAGTACAAATATACAATATCAATAATATTCACAATAATATGCTAATTATTGTTATTATTAAATATTATTGGTCAGTAAGTTTTGATTTCAGTTGGTCTAGCCTCCTAGTCTATATATAGTCTTGTATATGGGGGACTGAACAATACAATAATAATTAATTTATTTTGCAATGGATTCAGTTAACGTGAAGGTACTGTAATGTAGACTTCCCTCCTAAATTAAAATTTCATGCAAGAAACTCAGAGTTGAAGTTTAAGTCAGGACAACAACCAAATCCGTGCCTAATCAGAGCAGACTAACAATTAATATCCTTGGTTATGAAAAGCTCACTGCTCTTCACCTTGTGATGAGTTCCATCCCATTACGTTTTAGTGTTGCTCTGAGTGCATATGCGTGTTTGTCACCATCTATCAGTATGCATCCCGACCATGGAACTGCTAAGAGCTTAGCAGGCTGTTGCTAGGCAATGCTATTTAAAATCCATCTCTCTCTGTATCTTAGCTCTGTATGGCAGCTGTGTTTGTCTCTTGGTTTTGTTGCTAATACTAGGGTGGAAGCCGAAGTAGTGTGAGGCATTTGCCTTGATAGACCCTCTACATTATTTTCTTTTCAAGAAGCACCTTTTTTAGAGAGAGGCTGGTGTGGCCTCAGATGACATTCCAACAGAGAAATTTCACTTTCTAGAGAGCTGCTCAGTTAGAGTATAATGAAATGCAGTGTTGACTAAAATAATTATGCCACGTTCTACTGTGCAACGCTGCAAGCTATTACAGTAAAATCTGCAGAGTCCTATTAACCACTCGATATCTTAAATTAATAAGAAAACCACCAACTATTTAAGATTAATTTCAAAATTGTTTAAATGCAGTAATCTCATGCTTGAAAATGTTGTGGGGGGTTTCTGCTGAAGATGCTGAACCTTGACTAACCCTTTTCAAGAAATCTTGGATAGGTTTTTCACATTATCATCATCCTATACATTATTTGAAATTGAAATATGTAGAGTTATTGTGGAAAATCTTTTGAGGAATTAAGGCATAGGTATCTGTAAATTTAAGTTAGTTGTTGTAGCTAAAGGTAGAGCTGGGGAAGGACTGATGTTAATGTACTGAATGTAGTAATGTCATCATGTTTGCAGAGAGGTTATTCTAAGTATGACTTTATTATGGAGCCATGTTTTCTGGCCCGATCCCCCAAAAAAGACTTGAATGAAAAAACTGTTTAATGGTCTGACTTCGTAAGATATTGCGAAATACTTGTCTTTTACCATGTATTCTGCAAATATTTTCTAACTAGTATGTAGGGTTGAGAAGTGAGTTAAATGCTAATGTCAGCATGCTAGCAAATCAATAATAATATCACAAATTCGATTTTCGATGTATTATTTTGGTGTTTTTAACGATATTACTTTATTAAGTATTTTGAAAAGTAGTACAAACACCAAGTACAGCTGAGGTTCAGAATATTGTTATAGAACTGATGTTTTTTTTAAATTAATAACAGCATTTGATAAATATGCTGTCATTCTCGACTGGTTACCTTTCCAACTGCATTACAACCCCAGAGGCCTTGCTGCTAGCGTAGCTAAAAACAACAAAGCTATGAGTCTGTCTTGTATCCCTGTGTATTAACATTTAATTAATTGATCCAGTGTGCAATCTTTGTTGGATTCCTAAAATCAGGTCCATCCAACAAAAAACTGGATTATCCATCATAACTCCACAGAATTGAGACAATACAATTCCAATTAGTTAAGTGTGTTTGTGTTTTCAGCTACTGTATAAGAACCTTAGTCCGTCTTTTTTTAAGTATATTTTAAGGAAAACATTGATTAAGCCAGTGTTTCTGCCACAGGGGTTGTACTGACAAATGGGGATTAAGCCCTACACCCAAATTGAGACCCAAGCTTTGCCAGTAGCTACTCAACTATTCAAGTTTATTTAAGTCTTCATTGTTTCCCAGCTTGTTCACTCTCAAGCTAACGACACTAACTTAACCTTACTATGACATGCAATACACTCAAATTTGCAGTTGCTAGCAATACTTAACCCTAACCCTAACCCTAAGGCAAGTGATGGAGATGATAATGTAGTGCACTTTTTGCACAAGATTTACTTTTCTAATGAAAGTCGCGTATAACATTTAAAACAAACTCATTTGTAAATTGCTGTTGTATAATGCTGTGAACGAAAAATCTAATGAGGAATGACTAAAAGAAGGGTTACTTGGTAGCAAACCCGTATGTGGGACGGAGTCGCAGCCAGGGAGAGACATTGAGGATGAAACAGTGAGTGACGGCCAGCAGACCGTGTGGAGGAATGACACAACCAAAGGATGTACTTTGACTTTGATTGTGTGTCATTGCCTGTGTTCATCACCACAGTGGCTCGCAGAGTGAGAAACCACAGCGCCTCAGGGCCTTGACAACATATCGCTGTCTGACTGTCACTTCATCTATGTGGACCTGCCCACTGCTTGTCTTTGCTCACCTTTGGTCCACGTCTCTTTCTCTCACTGTCAGCCTCTCTCTCACTCTCTGTCAATCTGTCAGTAGTTGGGTGACCCGAGTCATTCCAACTGCAGCATTTGTTTGTGGGTGTTTTTAAAACAGTGTCGAAAATGTTTAGTTAATTCCAATTTAACTTCGACAAGTTAGATGCAGAATCCCAACCTGGAAAATCAGTTGTCGTGAACATCCCAGGAGAGATGCTAGTCTGCTGTTTATTAAAAGTGTCTCGGTCATCCTATTTTGCTTGCTTATCATCACAGGGAGTGAAAACACCTTCTCCTCTTGGTTATCCGAGTTCATAGAAGAAGACATGTTCAACTCAGTCCACAGACTGACTGTTAAGGCTCACTGCCCCTCCCCACTACTGCACAGTCGGCAAGGTGCTGTTTGCCTGTTTATTCAAATTGTATTAATAGTATACATATTATTATTATTAAAACATTTGTATTATGATAGTCATGACTGGCTTGATAGTCTTATGGCAAATCTGCAGGCCAGTTCAACTCTGCTTACCCCTCAGATGAATGCTGACGGTGGAAAGGGACGTGCTTTCGTTCACACTACACTAACTTGAAAGATAGTCTCATTATCAGATGGTTAGGAAGGTGGAGGAGGATAGCAGAGAGCTTTTAATCAAGGATGGAAGGTAAAAAATGTCAAGGAAAGTAGAGAGGAGTGTACCGCTGTGCTGCTTCCATCATCAAAACTGTAACGGGCATTATCAAATGCTCCTACACAACGCTTTGGGAAAAAAGTGCAACTCGTGAGCATTTTAACAAAGTCTTTAGTGTTTTATTGGTGGGGGGGGGATTAAGTCTGGGAGAAAGGCATATGGATGGATGAATGGAGGGGGGGGAAGTACAATTGTAGTAAGGAATAGAAGGATATCAAGAAGGAGGTGGCCTGGTTAATATAGCTCAGCTTGAGCGAGATGGATGGAGAGTGAACAGTCAAGGTGGACACGTGGCCTTTCGAAGCACTTTAGGTGAGGGAGAGGAGGGTCATCTGTGTGATCAGCTGGTCAGCCTCCTGCCATCCTCATGCCCCTCTGGAGGCCAATTAGAAGGGAGGCGGATAGAGCCAGCAGCACTGGAAGTCTCCCCCAGGCACACACACGCACACACGCACACACACACATCAGCGCTGATACCAGGTTCATACAATAATGGAGGGCCCCAGGCATACAGAGATATTAGTGATCGACTATAAATGCTGTAAAGGCTTTGTTTTAGCTTTAGCTCAGATTTAGTCATTTCTTGCACTTTATAAATCAAAGTTTAGTAAGAAGTGAGATTATCTGTCAATCGGCATTATGATTCTTAGTGCTGTGGCTCTAAGGATGGCAATGTCCATAAGTTGTTTCGTTGACCTCTCGGTGAAGTTTAGTATATAAATCCATGGTGCCCTGAGGATGGATCCTAATGACTTGATCCTATGATGTGTCCTTTAGGGCCACTATCAATGTTTTAAATACAATCTCTCAATGATTATTGGTTGTATTGACATTAATGCCTGCTGCAGATTGGGAGGCCACAGACACAACAACAGATGTAATTGGATGCACACACTAGACGATCCAGTCAAGAAGCAGGAACACACACCTGCCGTTTAAACAAAAGATTTGTGATTGGTGATTTCAGAGACTTGGGAACTCACAGCAACTCACGCGATCAAATGTGACTTCAGAATATAAACAAACATGGAGGTGGACTGCCATCATAGTTTGGTTAAACTTTTTTGAGTAATGTCAAATGTTTAGGTCTTGCTGGATACATTAAACATGCACTCATACTGTTGTCAATTTCTCAAGTTTATCCCCATTCTATACCGTTCACCAAACAAAGGTCTTATTTACATAGTAGGCAGACATTTTTTTCGGTTCTCAACACAAGAACACAACATCTAGTCACTGACTCTTGTTCTGTTCACCCAACCAATTGCTGCTCTTTTCATTAGACAGCATTAGATCTCGAATCGAAAATATCAAACATGTTTGATATGTCTGTAAGTCCGTCACATTAAAGGATGATCTGTTGTGATCAGCCCCCTGTGATCATCAGGACAGCTGAATCAGACCTGTAATCAGGAGGATTAAACTTTGATTTGAAACAGATTCTGAAGAGAGTTATTAATGGTCAGTATGAGGACAAACAATGAGAAGGCTGATGAAGCTGTTTCTGTCATCCATCTGATCTGTTTTCGAAATGGGGGCGTTTGAACTTGACTGAGCAGCGCTGAATCAGTTTTTTTGGTGTTTGGCTGGATATGTGACATTTGCTAAATGTTTTGTTCTAAATGGTAATGATGCTTTAATTTAGCTGTGTTCAAAACGAAAGGAAGAAATGTTGATTAGATGTATGTATGTGTGTGAGAGTGTATTCGAAATCATAATCCTGAGTTCATCTCCCCCCCCCCCCCCCCCCCCCCCCATGTGCTGGGGAGATATTGTTTTGAAGTTCAAAAATCGCAGAAAGGACACACACATTGGTGAATAACAATCAAATGCCGTCTAAAGTTCAGCCTGAAACTTTAAATGTTAAATCTCTTTTTGCGCACAGACACGCGCACACAGCGCATTACTGAGAAAGAGTTGGAGGTACTGCAGGTCCTCAGTGACAACCGGCCACATTCGCTGTTAAGCTATGCCGTTTGAGTAGGAAGGGGGGCTCCACGCACAACGATGCAGACATCCTGAAACACAAGCACGTCTGCAGAGAAAAGTGTCATCTCAACTGAGACCATTTCAATCTGTGCGCCTGAAGCATTATGTGTCCACTTTAAAAATGAATTACATTTCTGAACTTTGCTGCACTTTGCCTATTTAAATACCGATGTTCTAATTATTGGAAGCTAAGTAGAGGCCTCACCCAGTAATTTTAGTATTTCACCTCACACAATAACCATATTATTGCACTTACTCCTCATATATCAAGGTCAGCAGTTGATTCTGTCAGGGGGAAATTTAAGACAATATTTGAAATTTAAAAGTGAATTTGTTTCCCTTAGTTGGATGCAGTGATAATGATTCATATTCTGTGAAAAAAACAGTGACGTTGTGACTAATATGATCCAAGGGCGGATGTGGCTCAGGAGGTAGAGCGTGTTGTCCACAAACCCTTTGATCCCCATTTGTACCTCAAGTCTGAATTCCGAAGTGTCCTTGTGCAAGATACTGAACCCCAAATTGCCCCTAATGGCTTTGCTGACAGTGTATGAATGCTGGGTGATGGGAGAAAAGGTGCAGTGTGCAGAAATCCTGTATGAAAGTGTGTGTGTGTGTGTGAGAATGGGTTAAAGGAACTCAAAACCGCTTTCAGTGGTTGATAACATTGAAAAGTGCAATATTAATACAGTCCATTCAACACAAATGTATTGCTTTTTACCATGCAGCCTGAATCCAACATTAATTGGATTAATGCCCAGGCAACTGTGACGTTAAAAAGATTGCAAAAATGTTCGTGAGAAGAAGAGGATACAGCAGTTTTAGTCAGGGCGTTCCAATACTGTCGTCTTACTGTAAATAATTATTTTAATTTGGTTTTATCAAAGCAAGTTGTTTTCCTTTTTAAAACTAGAGTACACTGTTTGGGTAACATTTTAGGTTTAAATTTGAAATGTTTCATCAAAATTTGCCTTCTCCGTGCAACACACCATGCATGATACAAAGATATTGAGAAAAGCCCGGTGCTCACCCACACAGGTTGATGAACTGAGGGTCTTTTTGTCAGACCATCCAGTGCCACCAAAATGAACATGAAAACGAAAAACTGTAATCAAAACAGCCATTAGATACTTCATGATAGAAGAATGAATATGATAAAATAAAATAACTGCACTCTGTTATTGTTTGTCCACTTAGCAACCATTTTCCTAAAGCCAGACTGAGAGCAGTGGAGAGGCTTATAGAGCACTTTCAAGCACCTATTTGACCACTTGTATTGCTTTATTGCCAGCTGTTATGTAACATCAGCATTTATCACCCTGATATCTGCTTCATACTGTGCACTGTGGGTGTGTGTGTGTGTGTGTGTGTGTCATAATTGGCATCTCCATATTTGCTGCTTTTCTGCTGAAAGCTTCTGTTTTTCTCTGTATTCCCTTTTGTAGGAGACATGATAATGAGATGAGCTTGTTCCGTCTCGTCGTATAGGGACATGTATCTATCTCCGTCTCTAACTCACTGCTCAACAAATGTCCATTTTTCCTAGTTTCAGGAAGTATATGACAGTATATTATATTAGTGACAGTAATCAATCAATCCAGCTTTTTATCAAGGAGCACATTTATTTTTTTATCCCTTATCTTTCACCCCTATCTATCCTAGTGACAGGTTTTACTGCGAAGGCAGATTTAATGTTTTTCCATCACCGCCTCACACAGTCTTTCAACTTCTTAAGGCATCCTGGATTACAGGAGTCCCATCAGGCTCATAGCTTGAGGTGGGCCTTCACCTCCACTCCCAAGACAGAGTAAGGGGGGAGGGGTAATTAAAAATCCTGAGAGAGGGAGGGCTTTCACGGTTATTCTATTTTTAGTCCGGCTCTTTAGTCCGATTTAGTTTCATTAGATCTAGGAACAGGTACACAGGGCTAGAAAGACACATAGAGAAAAAAAAGAGGGGGATTCAATCTTCCCACAGATTTAAAGGGGGAATGTGACAAAGACTGAGCACACAAAGTACAGGCACAACGCTTGATAAAAAATACTGCTTGGGTATTATTTTATCATGAATACACTAGTCACCATGTGTTGTGAAAAAAGATGCCAGATACAGGGTGTGGTCACAGCAAACTGAACAACTACAAATGTATATGTTTTCCACCTATCTTTATACAAGGGCATGGTCTTTAAGAACAGAACATTGATTTTGCGCTCAGATTTTGTAAAAAAAATTTATGGGGAATTTTGACTGGCAGCACTTGCCCCAGCACAGATGTTTTATGTGTGCACACATGTAACGTTTGAGTGCAGGGTCTTCAGGGAGAGCATAACAAATTCTGGACGTGAAATTAGCAAGTCCTGCTCTCGAAATTAAAAAGACCATGCCCTTGAGTACAGATATAAAGAAAAAAAACATAAATGGAAGTCAATTTATATGTGCATATTTTAGTGCATGTGTTGCGGTTACAGTTTGACACTTGAGTAAATCCGCCTGACATCTCTTTTATCACTGAGAGGTGACACTGGAGCTGTAGTGCTTTACAGGGTGGGTGGAGGTATGGATATACTAAGTGGTTCCCACGTTGATTATCAGGACAAATGCTCACTTTCTGGCTCCATGCTGTTTGCTGTAAAATCTAACAAATGCCGTTTAGATTCAAAAGCCAAAGTAAATTCCACAAGGTCAACATTTAAAGTTCAGAGACACGTCATTGTGATCTAAAACCATATGGCTATATCAGACTAAAGTAATAAATGTCTTTCTAAGACAGAGTGTGCACTTGGAGCAGTTGGACGCTGGAGTTTATTCTGCAGGGACCAGGATCAGCTTCAGAAATGGAATGAAGCGTGAGAGAGGGAGTTTCCAGTTTATACTTTATCAAGTGTCACTGGGCATGATTCTGCAGAGAAACTGTCAGTCTGATCTGCTGATGATATAAACATGCTGCAATTGAGCAAGCACTGAGCCCTGTTGTTAGCAGAAGCAAATGATAACCTGCATGTTCTCTCTCTCTCTCTCTCCCTCTCCCAGTGTTCAGCAGGCCTTCCTGTTGGAGAACGTGCCCTGTAACAACGTCAGCTGCCAAAGTGTGGGAAGAATGTTTCACATCCACTGGGACCAATCAGATTTGGGAGCCATCCAAAATGCCATAATGGCAACATTCTTTGACATCTACGAGGACGTGAGTAATTTCTGATGACTCCGTATAATCTGGGGTTTGCTGTGGTCATAATGTACATGGGCTGTCACATTTTATTCACAATGCAAACAATCATTTGAAAATGGGGGGGAAATTTCATATTTAACCTGTAATGTCAAAATATACAATAGTCGTCACACCGTCAGATGTAGTTTGCTTCCTGAAGATGTCCTGAACAGCCAATCACAAGACAACAGCATCTGAGAAGCAGCATGTGGATGTATTTTGGTTTGTTCACCGTAGACGGAAAGACAAAAAGTAAATGTCTAAGGCTGTTTGTCATCGTTGTACCATGAAACTCACTCACTTGTTAGCAGCAGCGACGGAAGCACCACTGACGAGCTGAGCAGCTTCAGAGCGTTCAGCCTCATGTAACTGCGTGCACGAGGGGGGAGGAATATTCAAATCTATTCATTTAAACTTGTTTTTTAGAAAATGTGAACGCCCTATTCATGATCACACCATTCTCTCTCTCATTCTTTCTCCTTCCACGTCTCCTTTATGTGTTGTCTTTCTCAGTCTCTCCTTAGACAGTGGTGTCAGACCGTTAGATATAAAGATATGCAGCTCAACTTGCATCTCTTTTTGTCGACAGCGTTATACGTTGATGCCAAATGGCTGATTAAACCCCACAGAGCATACAACAAGACTTGATTCCTCTAATGCAGAAAAGTGGATTATGTGTGAAGTTTTTTTCTCAACTGACATAACAAAAATTATTTAAAGTTTATAATTATTTCCTTTCATGCTCAGATTTGGACTGAAGACTGGACAGTGTCATGTTCAGTTTGGTGCTTGTTTGTGATCAGTAATGCAGTTAAGAGCGTGCACAGCAGATTGTGTGTAAGCCGACTTTGCTCCATCTTTGCCAGCAATTGTTTTCACGAGACAAAGCACTCATTTATCTTCTTTGTCTGCTCTGCTGCTGCTGTTTTCTCATACCCGTACAAGCTTTCATTATATACTTAGATTCTATCTTCATGTATTTCTTCCTCGATTCCAAGCTAACGACAACGATGTGTTTTGTTTTTAAAATGCACCACGTAGCAACTTTAAAGAAGCTTAATGATACAGTCTAGCAGAGGTACAGTACATAGAAAAGGAGACGTGCATACACTTCGTGCACATATTAACTCATTTGCATACATGCAGTTGTCAAAACCCTCCTTTTGTGTTTTCCAGGCTCTGCTCCCAGATTCCAATGCACATCGTGCAGTAGCTTTATGGCAATCTATGTATGTGCTTGTCTTATCAGAATTAATTATTACTGCTTATGTGGTCTGTCTCTTGAATTCAACTCTCTCTCTTTTCATCTCTCTCTCACCCTGGAGACAGAGGTTTTGGATTGGGAGAGAGAGGGATGTGGTGAGGAGAAGAGAAAATAGGAAGAATAGAGATGATAAGATAATGCTGGATCAGTCATCCAGGGTGTTAGAGGGATAAAAATGTACATCAGAAGACACACACACACACATATACACACACACACGCAATGCTCTCATTGTCCCTTATCTATATGCCTGTCTTCATTTGCAGGGTATATTAGACATGCTGGTTCTGAGCCAGACAACGGGCAAAAATGACTTGATCATCCACGCTTTAAAGAACAATTTTGAAGCTGACGCCTACTTCGTTAAAGTGATGGGTAAGTGACTGATTTGCTCAGTATGCTCTGTTCCGCCTTCCTTTTCTCATTCCTATAACAGTGTATTGAAATGGCCAACAGCAGCAAGCGGTTCCAGCAGTTCTTTACATATACCACAAACAACTGGAATTTAAATAGTTAATGATTAAGTGTTTTTTTTCTTCACAATGATAGCCCCTCCTACACCAATTATAATCACTGAATATGGGCAGCTCTTTCTAAGTCCTTGAAAGCAGAGGACTATTATCTGTCATATTATTAGATTTTTGTTTTTAGCCTGGAGCTTCTCAGTTGGTGGTTCAGAAGAGGAGATCTTGCCTGAGCATGTTTCTTCTATTTTAGCCTCAATTAAGTCTCAGTCAGCACAAAACTTCTCTAGTAAATGCACCTTCTCCCAAAGGGCCATTTTAAATACTGCCTCTGACTTTTCTCCAGATTCTATAGAAGAAGCAGTAATTGCCTACAAAGTGAAAGTGGTCATTTTAAGCTGTTGATTAGGACGGGGTCTTGTTTCTGTTTACTAAATTGTCTGTATTTTATTTTATTTTTCGGGTTGTCCATCCGCCTGTCCCATTCTCATGAACGCGATATCTCAAGAAAGTCTTCGGTAATTCCTTCAAATTTGGTGTGAATATTAATTTGGACTCAAGGAAGAACTGATTAGACTTTGGTGGTCATAGTTCAAGGTCATGGTGGCCTTTAAAGTATGTTTTTTGTTTTTCTCGATCGTGATATAAGATCATCTTGAGGAAAAGTTTTCAAATTTGGTATTAACGTTTACTTAGCCTCCATGATGAACAGATTAGATGTTGGTGCCTGGAATTCAAAGGTCGAGGTCACAGTGACTGCACGTCCCTGTGAATGTGATATATTAGGACTGTGTAGATCACCTGATATCGTTTACAGCAGCCCGACACGGTCGTCAGCTCTGACACCTAGCCCTAACCCCATATGTACACAGAAACTTCACAGGAATTCTAGTATTTGATTGCTGTGTATGTGTGGTTCCTGGCGTTTCTAATATTTGTTCCCATCATTGACTTTTATTGGAAACCAGGATTGATTCCATGCCAGATTTTCTTAGTACAGAAAATGAAAATAGTTCTAAATCAATGATTCCTCAGGGCAGTGTTTATTATTTCATTTTGATGATTTTACAGTTTCAGTCCTACAAATGTTGGGTACAAAACAACATCCTGGGTTCAAAGCCGCACTGACATTTTTATTGCACATATCCTCCTAGCTCTCTCCTCATGTAATGTGTCCCTTTCCATCATCTATTGTCTGATAAAGGTGTCAGAAATGCCAGAGTAGAACCTATTCCTTTCCTTCCTTCTTAACCTTATTCTGTCTGTGTAACGAAGATGACTGAATGTTAACTAATTCGAAAGAAATGGAAGACGTCATCTGTGCCGTTTCAGTCACAGATGATGTCTGACTAGAAGCAGCTGTAGCATCAATATCTGCTCTCCACACTCAGAAATAGTTCCATATATTTATGGCACACGTCTTTTTTCTCTCGCAGTTAATAGTTTATGTTTCTTTTATTCTTTATTGTAAGAGCGTTTGAGTAAAAAGCAAGACATGCTCTTTTGAAGTCAAAATATTAGTACAGCGTTAGTACCTAGTGACATTTGAGGAAAGCAAAAATAGTTCCACTCTAGGGTGGGCCTTTACACAGTTTAATCTGTCACTCTGCACTGCTCATTAGTAAGAAAAGGAGCATAGCTCATTTCTGCACAGTTGGCAAACAGTTGTTGTTTAGTCTTTTGGGAAGGGATGGGCCACTCAAGCTCCTCTGCTTTCAGAATCACACACAAACACACACGGACGCACTCATAAATCATCACATGCCCTTGTAAATGCACACCAGTACACACATAATTTACTTAAACACTTAAAATGTGTGTAAGAAAGAATGAATATTCTTTGCAGCAACATCCGGTTCTTAGATATATTTGGGAACATGTTGGGAACAGAAACAATTCATAACAGTTCATAGCAGGAGCAAATGGTTACAATACATGCAAGGTTTCTGCAGATAGATCCAATCATCTAAAATGAAAAATAAAGTCTTATTTTTGAATATTATAGTCTAGTTCTTAAATACTAGGTAGTCTTTGCCCCTGACCCAATTCATCCCTTAGCCCTACCACTTGCCCTTACCCCTTCATTTTGTGTGTGGCTGTGAAGGGGTAGTGTTGTCCCATTTCTCCATGTGATGTAGGGATAGTGGCCGTCAAGCCCTACAAACACCCCTTCGACCGTAGTGTATTCAGGACCCCACTTATAGCAAAATAACCATGATTTTAATCAATGTAATTAATTCACTCTTGACTCGATCAGAACAAGCATGTAAAAATTCATTACTCCCACGTCTTCAGTGCGGGGCAGAAACGTTTCACTGAAATAACCAATGTAAACACGCTGACTGATCAATAGATCAATTTGTCCTGTCTGTCCAGAAATATAAGCATGACCTCCCAATAAAATAATAAAAACTAGAATCAGGTCAAATCAGGGAATGCGGTACGATAGAAGTGCGTTTTAAGCTTTGATTTAAAGGAACCTTTTGAATCAGTCTGCCATATTTCAGGGTGCTCCAGAGCCTCTGAACTCTTGGTATTTGTTGCACTTAAATTAGGTCTTGAATTTCTTTCAGTATTGTCTTAAAGGGTTCTTGTTGAATCCTGCAGAAACTCTATGGTATTTAGCAAAAGTTAAATTAATAAAATTACTAAGACTGGTATAGTACATAGCCTCCAGTCAGTCAGGAAACAGCTGTGGGCTAGGCTGTGTTTATTGTGGAGTTTCTTAGCACTTGGCAAGTCTAGAATTGTGTATGTGTGTGCATCTTTGTACATTTTTTTAGTGTCTATACTGTACAATACACTGCAAGATGAAGCACCAAACACAGGAAGTATCATTTGAGAGGTAGGAAGTTAAACAGTGAATATCCTTGTGGATACAGGTCTTTGATGTGATAAAGTAGCCAACTTCTCTCTCAGCAAAATGAATGACACACTGCAACCTTGCATTGATGTGGGAGCTGTGCCGAACTTTGATGGATGATTCTACAATGTTTTTAATGATGATACTAGGATGTCGAATGAGGATTAGCTGCATCACACTGAGCTTCTAAAATTGACACAATACCATCCTTTGTTTGGTCTTATTGATTTTAGAACCATTTTAGAACCATTTTATTCAACACTTTTTAACAGGAACTTTTAAAAGTTCAGATGAGTTCCGTGAGCACTGGGGTTTCAAGATAAGGTTAGACTTCTCTGCAGGAGATTAGAGAGACTAGACGCTAACTTGACGTCATTGTAGGTAGTGTACAGGGAGTCGACCTAAATAGACACATTTCACAACCAGACAATTCAGCAAGCCCATTACATATAGACAGATTTCCATCAATCCTAATCCAGGTCTTGCCAATCACAATCATTTATTTAAATTGATGCACGTTTGATGCGGGGACTGACATTAATCACTTTTTGAAAACCAAAATCTGTTTGACATTTCAAAATGTATGCCATGAGAAGAGTCTATGGTATGGACAATTTGTGGGTCCTTTGTTGTAGATGCCAGGTGTTGAGGTAACTGTTGGGTGCCATTGTAGGATACAGTGGTTTCCATTTGTCCAATTGAAGTCTGTGTGCAACATATCATCTACCTGTTGTGCTCATGTCCTTTAAATATTGTCATGTCCAGACTGGTCCTGAAATATTTATCATTTTCAAATTGAATGAGTGTAATTTTTACTTTGCAAAAGCCACAATTTTGATTAGGCTTTAACACTCATTAGCAATGTCTTTAAAGCTGGGATTGGTTATTCTGTAAAAGAAGATTCCTAACAAGAGCGGGCACTTTGAAAAAAATGCAACCAATACATCCCACCCCCGCCCAGCGGCCCTCTTCAAAGCTATGACCCCAGAACACATGAACGTGCACTGACTGACAACTGCTTGAAGCCGGTGTGCGTCTCCGTGGCTGAAGATTCCTATCATGCGCACTATCTAGTCATTATGTTTGGTCTGAATGAAATGATTGGTCTTTATTATTAGTGTTTTACAAGGGACACGGACACCTGTGTTATTTTTTAAGATGGCTTTATTTATAGATGGTTATTGGGACATTAAGAGGATTTTAACAAACAAGATAAAAAATAGTTTCAGAATGACCAACCAACCCTACATTTTAGAAGAGAGAGAATTATCCTGTGAAAAAACAGATCCTGCATCCGCACCTTCTTCCAAATCTACCCATCAAACTTAAATGTATTACTTCTTGACCCATACCCCACCCTTCCATCAATTCAATAAAATTGGCTCTGAAGTTGTTGCTTAACACACCTACAGTAGCAAAAACATAAGATCCTTGGCGTAGGTAATAGAAATGGTGAAGGTTTCATCCAATATCATCAGGCACAAGTCGGGAAGATCAATCTCATTAAAAAAAGAAAAAGTTAAATCAGCAATGTGGGTGCATTATATAAGTGTGCAGAGCCTTACTAGAAGAAAATAATACAAATTAAATCTCAGTGTCAATATTGGTGATAGAAATCGAATTCAGTGCATTGACTTGAGTGTTTTTTCAGTTATTCTGACAGCTGCTTTGTGCATTACACGTAGGTCAGTGAGTCTGACTCCCCCTTCCTCCTGCTGTGACTTGAATTCCCTTTTTACCAAGCGCTATACCCGCCACTGTTCTTACGTTATCCATGTTTAGTTTCACTGCAGCAAATCTAACCAAACAAACATCCACACACAGAATCACCCACACCAAATTGCCTGTTTTCCCCCTGGCGATGCGAACAGTTTCAGCTCTCCCACTTCTCCTCATTCGACTTCACTTATTACAATTTGGTTGTATATATCTTATACATGGTCAGTGCTGACTTTTTTACATCCAGCCAAATGCAGACTAGTGAGTAAACAACAAGCAATCAAAAAAAAATGTAATGTTACATCCTGCTGACATTTAATTAGTCTCCCTTGTGAATGTGAGCTCAAATCCAGCTTAATAGGCTTGCACCTCACGAGAAAAACCCCAGAAGGTGAATTGGTTAGTTACCTTTTTTTTTCAGTTTTGTTTGATAGCATATCTGATAGTCATATTCGTATTTTACACATTATATCAGCCAGTCATGTATCAGGCAGACTGATCCAGTGCTCTGTTGTGTAATCAGGAATCCTGTTTTCTCAAAATGCCATCCCTCAACCCTCCCCTGAGCCTTATTGAACAACACCCGCTGAAGGATTGACTTTTTGTCGCACTAGGTGTATGTGTCTGTGTGTGTGTGTGTCTGTGTGTGTGTGTGTGTGTGTGTGTGTGTGTGTGTGTGTGTGTGTGTGTGCGTGTGCGTGAGCGTGTAGTATATGAGTAAAAGGTAAGATCACATGATGCACACAGACATCCTGGGATAAATCCATGACAGGCTGGCCTCAGACAGCAGCCTTGCCTCTCTCCCTGACAGAGGCCTGAACTCTTGCTGGGCTTTTCACAATGAGATGACCTGAACCTGTTCCGTTCTGACATCTTATCCTCCTATGTGCACAACATGCGGTACTTCACTCACTGGTGCATTCCATCAAGACCCGTTCTTACCTCTGTTGCCATAGGAGCATTTATTATTTAGTGAAGCTGCAGCCAAGTTGAAGTCTTGGCAGCTATGATGCCATTCTTCAAAAACACATATATATCCTGAAAGCCAAGAAAAAAGCACCTCAGCCCTGTTTGTCCTTTTGTTTTGACAATCCGTCAAGAAGGGCTCTCAAAGTGGTTGGTTGAACATTATTTAATGATAGTTGAACGTTAGTTTGATCCCCTTTCAGTGTTTTCTCTGCAAAAACTTTGCATTTACAGTGCTACTAACTTAATGTCCCAGGCAATCATTGCATGTCATGGCAATGATTCAATGCTGACATTCTGTATTTAGTTTTATTTGATTTATTGACCATATCCTAATGTTTGAGTAGCTAATATTTTAGTTATCTGACCTCTGGGGATTTTGTCGGTGCACTGTTTTGGCCCAGACTCAAATATCTCATCAATTAAGTAATAGATTACCATGACATAGTATAGAGCCATTAATGGTCTCCAGAAAATGAAATTGTCAGATATTGGTGCTCCATCGATGTTGATATTTGTGGTTCACAGTGAAGGTTTAATCCCTAGCTCCTGCAGTCTGCATTCCAAAGTGTCCTTGGGCCAGATTCTGAATCCCAAATTGCTCCGATGGCTGTTCCTACAGTGTATGAATTATGTGATAGAAATAAAGCTGCTTATAGAACTGCTGTATTAAATGCATGAATGTGACTGTGAAAAACGCTTTCAGCGTTCGACAGGAAAAGTGCAATGTATATAGAGCCTATTTACCATCGATATATTCGATATCAGTAAATGAAGGAATGAATATATCTTAACGTCTACCTGATGGATTCCAGGTTCCCAGGTGAGATATTCTGATGGCTTTAGTAATCTGCTGAGTTTTAGCACAACCATGATGTTGATTTTTTTTGTTTTTTTATTGAAATATCTCAGCAACTATTGGAATGTAGGGCTCCAGATATGAGTTATTTTATTAATAGATCATTCTATTGATCATTCCAGTTTTTCAACAGCACCTGAAGAAAAACGAAACTTATGGGGTAAATGTAATTTGCTTTATAAGCCATGCTTTCTGTCGTCTCGATTCCTTTGTAATGCAGAGGGGAACAAAAGCAACGTAATCTGAGAACTTTCTCAGACTATTGTCGGCACCTATGGGGGAACTCTGCCCTCTAAACACACTCGTTGTGCAACAGTAATCGTCATCAATGCCGAACACAGTGGCCACTGAGCAGTACAAGAGCTCGTCTACAGCATTTGCCGGCAGTAAATGGATTAAATGAAGCTTCGAAGCAAAGAATTTGAATCGATGATTTTTAGTAATCGATTTACTCAAGGAATCGTTTCAGCGCTAATTGGATGAATTGCTGCGAGATACATCCCACAAGTTCAGCTTCACCTTTCATACCTGGCCTTTAATGTGGGCACAACCGTCTGGTCCTTTTTGTTTAATTCAAATATCTATTAAACTCAAGACATTTTCCTCAGCTGTTAGCTAAGAAAGCATGCAGACCTTGAAATGTTTGCTCAGTGCAGTTCACAGAACAGAATAATGGTAATGACAAGCAACGAGAACACTACTTTCAACCTCATTGAATTTGGCAAGAACATGCTGTACACAGTCCATATGCATAAATTGAACCCCTGTGAGTTCAACTTGCGTGGAGGATGGCAGGTTTTGGACTCAAAACTGCCTGTGGTTCATACTGACTCTCTGCAGCAGCAGCACAAAATGACTGTGTGAGGTGTTGCACAGACGGGATTAATAAATGTGTCAATCATTCACACCGCTGGTCTCGTAGCTCCAGAAAACAGCTGAGCCAATCACACTAAAGTTTGACAGCTCAACAAATGAAAAATTGGCTGGGAAATCATACTGTTTGCTGGATGTTGCACAGTGACATGATGTGAACGCACAACACAGCAGCAGGTTCAACAAAAAAATAATGAAAAATAATGTTAGGGTTATTCAAGTCGTAATTCTCCTCTGTATCCTGATATAACTTAAAATGTGGTGCAGCAGTATATGTGAGGCATTTCAAGAATAAATCACGAACCACTGGAAAACCTGCACACAGAGCTAGAAAGCAGAGTCACAGGATTAATGATCTCCTGTAATCCAATGTTTCCAGCATAACAGGCAGAACACAACACTGCCAAAGTAAGCAAATTGAGAGGCAGAAGAGCCTTGGCAAGAAAGGTGACCAAGAACCTGGCCCAGCTCCAGAGATCCTGAGTGGAGATGAGAGAGATCTCCAGAGGGACAACCAAATCCAAAGTGTCATGTCTGGTTTTCTCCAGATAACTGAGGTCACACAGTTCAATCCTGGTTTTATCAGACCAGAACATCGCTTACATCTTAGTCTTGAGACTCCCTCAGCTGCTCACCATAGTCTTCCTCTTAGTAGTGCTGCAGTTTTGGTCGTCTTTCCAGAAGTTTCTCCAGCTGCCTTAAGACGGCTGCAGGAATATAATCAACTGAAGGGGTAGCTTTTCCAACAGTAAGCTGTGCACAACAGATACTCTCAGAACTCATTTATAAATTAATGCCAACTGCTGTACCAGCGTTTGTCTGCTTTAAACAGATTAAAAGTATTTTTTTAATCTTTTGGATGCCTTTTAAATTCCAGCAGAGTGGTGTTGCCTACCCTCTCCTTGCCTCTTAGTAGCACTACTTAGGCTGGGCTCATACGACAGGGCCAGTTTAACCCTAATTCAGGCCCTAGGAATTGGAGGAGTAAGCTAGTCTGGAACATCCATGGTACCGATGTTTGGCCCAGATTATCTGGTGGTGTGAGGGGTAACAGAGACATTCGTAAACCTCCTGAACTGTCAAGCCGCCCTGACAATTAGTAAACATGTTTGATATTTTGGATTCAAAATTGGGACGATTACGTCAGCACTTTCCGAGCAGAACTACAACAGCTGAAACAGAGAGAACGGAGCAGCTGCTGCCGAGCATAGAGTAAACATTCTGAGGCTAACGACTGGTAGCATGCTACTGTTGAAATCTCACAGGAAGTATAGTTAACTTGTGTTGACCGCGTCTCTCCAAACTTTTTCTTATTTAGACTAGTTTAGCTTTTTGCTTATGTTTATTAACATTCCAGTAAGTGGTCACTCCAGGCCACTCTCATTTTGTTTATATCATCTTGAGTTCACATGAGAGACATGAGCTGGGGAATCGCTTCCTTTACTGTATGTCTCTGAAAGGCTAATATTACACACACTTTCTTGGCATTAGGCAACCAATCAATAGGGCAGTGACAAATACGGCATCATGTCAATGGTCAAACAAAACCCTTCCTACAACCTGAGCCAGGCTGAGTCTGAATTACATTTATTTTCAAGGGATCACATTTTAGCCTCCCGCTGTTTTGATTTCTGTTAATAGGTCCAATTCTCATATGGAATCCTACAGACTCAGGTTAAGCTGAGTTCATGTTTTGCATTAATTATCAGGGTTAAAATAGTTTGTGTCTTTTTTAGAAAGACATGGAGTGAAGGGAAATCAATTATACATCTACTCCTTTTGAACGTGGCTGCTCATTAATCACGGCCAGTGTTTGTGTTCACTTGTCGGATCCACTCAGGTCAACCACATTTTGAATCAGCTCTATTTATCCTCAGGTCTGTCCAATTAGGGTTTGAGTAAGAATTAGATCTCGGAAATTCCATCTTGCAGATGAGAATTTTTCAACTGGTCCATATTGGAATTTGGGACCAAGAGCAATAAGGGATATATTTGACATGCGAATTCAAAATGTGAACGTCAACATTAGAAAGAATGATCTAAAGAGCTCCTCACATGTATAAAGTATGTGAATCAATAAGTCATATTCTCTTATATAATATTTTTGGGGGCATTTCGCCATTACTGACAGAGTGGCAAAAGTCCACTTGAGATAAAGATTACTGCAAAGGGACGGGCAAATCCAAACCCACTGCTGCTGCAGCCTCTTAATGCCTCCATGCAGGGCACCCACTTTACCAGGAAGGCTCAGGAACCCCCATAAATCATTAAATTTGAAACTGTTTAAAGGTCAGGGTAATGTTAGTGTAAAGGGTAGGGTTAGACACGTTTTAGGTATGGTTAAGGTTAGAGAAAGTCTCCAGGAAAGATGACCTCTGAAGTCATGGAGACACGACTGTGTGTGTGTGTGTGTGTGTGTGTGTGGGTGTGGGTGTGGGGGTGTGTTTGGAGTCTGTGTGTTTGAGCGTTAAAAAGATGAAGAGAGAGACTGACAGGCAGAACTGTATGAGTTGATTAGTTTCCTGCTGACTTATTAGGATGCAGATTAGGTGCATTGAGAAACATCTGGAGCTTTTCTTAGGCCCGTACACCCCCTTCTCCTCTCCTCTCTCCACTCCTCACCTCTCCTTTCATCTCTTCTCTTCCTACCAAATACAGCTCTCTTTTTGCCTCTTTCCATATTTCCTCTCTGTCCTCTTCTCTCCCTCTTGTTCTCCCCTATTTTCTCATTTAACCTCTTTCATTTCCACTCCTCTCATGCTCTCACCCTGTTTTTTACCTCGCTCTCACCTTTACTCTGCCTCCGTTCTTGTTTCCTTTCTATAAACGTCTTGTTTCCTGTCCTCCTGCTTCCTCTCCGCCTCTCTGCAGTCTGCCAGTCAGAGTTGCCTCTTATTCCCTCTTTTCATTTCATACAAATGACAACGAGGAGATATACATGAAGTCTGTGTCGCTCTGTCATCCGGAGGAGGATCTTACTGGAGGCTACATATTCAGATTGGTGTGAATGTTGTTTCTCTGCTGCAGCACACAGAGACAGGCTGAGTGGGAGTGGCTGCTGCCATGTTTGTCAAAATAGCATCCTGCACCAGCTTCTGTTGACAGATGAAGACTTATTGGCTCTGCCTGCAAATGTGACCACAAACAGGAAATACAATACAATGCACTACATATTACAGCCTTTTAATGCATTACCTGTAGGGAGCAAGGCTTCATATTTTTCTTTTAGTAGAGTATAACTTCTTTCCAAAGGCCAAATAGCAGGGATTCCTCTCCAATGTAAAATGTGTACCCTTTATCTTTATTTTAGATCCAAACATAAACAACACAAATTAGTCACTGGCTAGGAGTTCCACTGAAATGAAAGTCGACTGTTTATTATTAAGATACTCCCTTTTCTTATCACAATCTTGTTCCTTGTAAAGAGGATGGTAAATTACCTAAACCTATTTTCTCCCAGTTGCAGGGAACTTAAAGCAATATAGCCTGAGAGAAGGCAGATTGAATCAATTTTAGGTTTTATCAAGTTCAGTTTTATTGGTGTGGACCACATCCACTGAGAGTTGAGGTGTCTGGAAGACAGACCAATTAGCAAATTATGGGTAGTGGTTTGGAAGATGAAAATAACAAGCCAGCACATAATTTTGTATAAGACTTGAGCACCACATTTGATTTATGGTTCTGACGGCTAATCCAATCAGCTGCAAATAATTTTTTCTCTTCAGCCACTGACAACTTGCTAACCAAGGCAAAGTCCCACTGAGTCTGGCCGGACTACAACAAGCAGTGGAGACATTAGTGGCCTGAGTTTTTAATCTGCCTTTTGCTAATGTGGAGCGGTGTTGCAGGCCAGTCAGTTTTATTTAGTGGTGGATGAAGTACTGTAACATTTTACAAAAAGTACAAATAATTAGGCAAACATGTTCTCAAGTAAAAGTACCACATGTACTTTCTTATTTGAGTGAACATAAGTAAGTTGTTGTTTTTCAATATTGTGAATGTTGAGAGTATAATTACTTGCAGAGGGTAGCCTTATTCCTTAACAATAATACAGATTTTGTCATATAAATAGAGAACTCTGCAGATGATGCAAGTGAAAACACCTGATTATCATATTAATAAACAGTTGAGTCCTGGCGATGGCATCAGATTCCCTTTTCGATGTGTCTTCACCAGTGATGCTGCTGCTGCAGTTGCGCTTTGCTCTCGCTGAAGAGGGCGGGGTCTAATGTTACCCACCCAATCTGATTGGTTGGTGGAACAGTTCCCTTGTAGTAGAAATTCAAGATATTTGCTGATGTATGCACTGGAGTCAAAGAGAAAATAACCTGAAAGTTAATCAACTTGAGTGAAGTGAAGTACAGGAAAGAAGTAAATGTACTGGGTTTATTTTACAAAGTTGTCCAACATCAGTCATCACTAATGTTTGTATTGTTTTAATCATTTAATGTCAAGATAGTGCTTTGTTTGTTGATGTTATATATTTTACATTGTATAGGGCTATTACCTGGTATTGTGTTTGTGAAAGCGTGTTTGGATCTTTCTCAGCACAGAAACGTTGGACTTGATAGTGACACACCCTGAATGTCCACCTACTTTCACTTACTCTGCTGTTAATGAGGAAAAAAAGATTTGGCTGAAATTAAAATAAACTGCCACATCTGATCTTTGCAGTCACATAACTGTAACATTTAGATGAAGTTTCCTTTACCCTCAGTGAGGATGTTGAATGTTATTTTAATTGATATGGCCAATTACCATAATGGTCACATTATATATTTAGTGTTCATCTAAAGTGAAACACAGTGGAAGCCATTGCCAGCTGTTCAGGGACAGTGACTAAACAACAAAATGTGATAATGATAATAGTATAACCCAATGTGAAGCGAGAAGAAAAAGCTCACTCTGGGATCTGAATCCCCTCAGCAGTACCTTGTCATACTTAAACTTTGACCAGACAGTAGCCATTACAGTGTGTATCATACGGACAATTGTAGATGTATTTTAGATTTCAGTTGTGCACTGTTGAGGCAACTATTTTAATGGGAGACAGTTTGTTGTGTGACAGCTCTTAACTGCACAGCCTTTACTAATAAAATTATGTTTATTTACCTGCCGGAAATGCTATATAATTGTGTAATATGTTGATATTGTCACACCTTTGCTATATGTACATTACCATATGTAGCAATAGTGTTTAGATTATCCTTTTAAAATGTATTATTTAGCAATGAGCAAGTGGTCATTTCCAAAGTTACGACTTGCTTTTCAAAAGATGTCAGCCTGCTGTCAGTCAAAGTGTGTGTTGGTATGTGTGAGTGGGGTGGGGTGGTGGGGGGGTAGATGTGGGCATGTGTCGTGCCTGTGCATGTCTGTAAGCAGCCCTGCGGTCAGCACAAGCACCCTGAGGACAATGAGATGTGATTAGCATCTCTGAGCAAATGCCATATCGTTGTGTTTGTTTGTCAGTGTGTTTGCGAGTACAGTGTGTGTCTGCTCGTCTCTCGTTGACCCGCGCTTGTTGTCACTAGTGCTGACACGGCATGGCATGTTCCCCCCTGTCAAGATCTGCTCGCCACAGTTTAAGCTTTATTATGTGTGTGTGTGTGTGCTTGTGCGTGTATTCATGTGTTTATGAGTGTGCGTATGTGTGTGTGACGTCAGCTGACCCAACAGCTAGAGACTAAGTTGTGACGTATGCATGTAGTTACCATGGCTCCCCTTAGTTTCTTTTTATAGTGGGCCAATGAGGCTGCAATTACAGGTGAGGCTCCTGCTAAATAAAGACAGGTATTATATAAACAGACTATTTGAGACAAAATACCAGCATGCAGGATTGTGTGTTTATAAGTGCAGTTGCAGAAATGTATTTACGCCTCTCTTCACTGTGAGGACTACTGCATGCTGCTGGTTATTTTCTCAAATGGGTGAAAGAGCATATCTGGGAACTATGAAGGTTTCATGCTGCAAGGTGGATTTCAAATCAGTGTTCTGATTCAGTTTGTTGGTATCTGATAAAAAAGGTTAGCTTTATCAAAAATAGAAACAATGTTGTATATGCTTGACAAGAATACACTGAGTGATAAAAGAAACTTAAACTTGTGTAAATGTTCTTTACGGGTTGGAGATCCTGGAAACACTAACAAGAGGAGGCCACACATTGAAAATATGCTACCGATATGTATCACGCCATCGGCCCTCTCATAAATACTACGCCCCTAATACACATGAACGTGGAATGACAGGCAACTGCTGGAAGTCAACTTCTCCATCACTCGCTCACTGACTTCTGACCATGGTCTCGGATTCAGCCATGTATATCCCCCCAGCTTTTGAAGACTCTTAATGTGCAGTGAGAGCAGTTAGGGAGTGCACAGGCAAGCAGGTTGGTTAGGGACAAACAGGTCCACCGGCCAATAATTTCACTCGGTCCTAACGTTGTAATAGCCACAGATACAAGCTTTTTATTTTTGTTTTTGTTTCAGAGAAGTTAATTCTTTGATGGCTGTCAGGAAAAATAAGAGTTGGTGTTTCAGCAGTAAATTACCAACTCTACCTTTAAAACATAGACTTAGAGTGACACCAACAGTTCACACTTTGTTTAAAGTGACTAATCTACATGAGATGGGACAAAGGTGTTAATTTTCTATTAAGAAAAAAACTTAAAATGCAAGCTTTGGTCTGATATTCATTAGAAAACCAGATAAAGTCATTGCTTGTGCTTGTTAATAAACGCTCAAAATTACAGGTCATTATTAAACGTCAGCACCTGAAACCAAACACCTCAGTTGTTACTCAATTATTTTAAGAACTGCTAGGCTGTCACAAATCTATTGCCGTAAAGAAAACAAGAAAAACTTTTGTAATCCTCAGTAGATGACTTGTAGTAATTTTGTAGAGGATTCTCATCCCCAGTTTTGTGCAACTTTTCTACAATCCCCCCGGCATTTGGTAGCACACTACACCAATAAGAGAGTTCTATGTGGTGAGAAATGACCTGATTTCTGGTGTTCTACAACAAACTTGCAAGACGGATTAGGAACGCAGAGGCTCCTCTTATCCCCAATAACAGCAGATATTACAATGTGAGGAATTTTCATCCAAAGCCATCAGTGTGGTTCTATTATTAAATCTGAGTTATGACACACTGGCAGCTGCAGTCACGTTGCCACTGAAACTAGACACGGCCCAACATGTAAATTGATGAGCAAAGCAGTTCGGGTCATTAAACTGGCCATAAACTCACGCACTGAGCGGTGCTTTATTAAACCAGATAGTTCTTCATGGTTTGGAAGATCAGATTCTTAACAAAAAGAAACATCCATCATATTGTTCTTCAAATGTCAATCTTTGATCACATCTGGTTTACTCGTCACAGAACAAAATGTTGAGACATCATGGTTTGTTTTATGGAAAACAGTGTTCTCACTCACAATGTGTGACTGGCCACAGTTATTAAAAACTGTCTGGATTCGTCAAATAACTCTCTAATTGGGATGAACCAGTTAAGCCGATCTCTCACAGGCCAGTTAAACCATTCTTTGGGGATGTGAGTTTCTCAGCGGGAGACCAGCGTGTTGTCTTCGAATTCAGCGATGTTCAAGAATTGTATGTAATTAAATACTGTGCTCAAAGGAATGTGTCCTTGTTGGGATATTACACATGTTCCACCCATCAATGATGTTAACAAGAATGACACTCAGCGGAGCGAATACCTCCGCCAAGGGTAAACAATCCTAAATATATCTAATATTTGTAATTAACGTTCATATATTATTAAGAGAAATTAATGGAAATATTTTTTTAGTTCCATACCTCAGGGGTCGGGCTGCATTATCACATATTGCACTCGTCTGAGTTTGGGGTGTTGGTAGGGCTTACAGAGGGGGCTGGTTACCACACATTGGAGGCCTCCTGGCTTCTCTCTTCTTGTGCCTGGACGTTGAGTATTTGCACAGGTCAACTGCTCAGGTTCATGGGATGAGAGACTGGGTTGTCGAGGCATGGTGCACGTTCTCAGAGAACCTCTAGGACCTTTTGCTGTGATGATCTGTAGTGGTCCTTTACCTGGACGCTGGGCATGGGGTGGGATTACTATATTCCTTGTTGATTTTTTGTGTTATTATTTGTGGATTTGGCTTATGTTTTGCATGTGTACAAAGCAAAAGAAAAAAAATACATTTTAAAGCCGTATTTTTCAATGTTAATTCCTGGAGCCTAGTGCTCAACTGGATTCAATAGAACATTTGTGGGTTTAACTGAGATGGGTGAAAACACATCTTCATTGGTGGAGAACTTTAATCTCAAATGCAAACAGAAGCTTCCTGATTCTTCTGGAGGTCTGGAAAATGACCTTTCTATTTTATTTATTTATTTTTTGCATCACCATATGGAGACATTTATATTTTCTCTTGTACACATAAACAGGCTATCCCTATCATTATCTGTATTACGACTTCATTAAAATGTTTACATCATGGAGACAGGTTCAGTGACAATAAAAGAGTACACACTCATGATAAAAACGCTGCTCGCTGTGATGTAAACACACACACAGAGTACACAACGTCCAGAGCCCATTTCGTCCTCCACTTGATCATGTTAGTCCTGCGAAGGAGCTGCCATCAGTCTTAATATTACACTAGAAAATAGGCTAGCTCAGTCTAATGGAGGCTGTGTGTGCGTGTGTGCGTGCATGCGAGAAACATCATCTGTACCTCACAGGATCTTTTTTCAGCCACGGAGGAAATGTTACATACTTGTTACATGTCAACCAGAGATTGAAGTATGAAGAACAAAGCGGTCTCACAGAAGTAACAATGGATTCAAGTTCCTTCTGTAGAGACAGCCTTGCCTTACAAACAAACACACACACACACAAACACATGAATACCCACCCTGAAACAAAATCATCTACTTCCAGGAGCAACGGTGTGCCCATTGACTAGTGAAGGACTGCGTTCATGCAGATTATGTCTATACCCCTCCTCTCTTTCTTTTTGCGCATCAGTTTATTTATGTCATAAATATCTTAATGTAGCATTTGTGCATAACCTCTCACAGTAAAATTTACAAATGCTTCACATTGAAGAGTAGTCACACATCTGGCTAAAAGTGCTTAACCAGGACATCAAAACATTATCTTTGATGTCCTGGTTAAGGTTATGGTTAATGAAATAAGAGGAACTAAAATGTATCTCACGATGGAAGGCCTAATCTCATCAGCTAGCTCCTTCACTTTCACCTGGTAACATTTAATTCAGCCCCTGTGGTGTATGTAGTTTAGTTGGATTGTAACTAAGTCCGGGCAGACTCATCACAACCAAGCAAAACATCCCAACATCCTTTACCAGTGGGCGCATGAACTACAATGCACTCCACATAATGCTATAACTCAACCCATAAATTAAGAAAAATGAACAAACCACTTAAAAGATTATAATAGTAATGCATAATTGGTCATGCTTAACGTAAGGGATAAGGCTTTGGTTTAAGTGATAGTTAACCGAAAAATGAAAATTCACTCATTATCTACACACCACTATGCCAATGGAGGGGTGGGTAAAGTGTTTGAGTCCACAAAACACTTGTGTCTCAGGAGAAACATGTTGCAGTCAAAGTGACCCCTTCCTCAGAAGTAATAAAATAACAGAAAGCCCCGACATTCGTGTCCGATTTGAAACAGGGTCACTTACATGCTGGTGGACATGGCGATGGGAACACGCGTGCCCTTGGGTGAAAGTGTGTGTGGTTTTCTGGTGTGTCAGTGAGAGCGTGAACGTGCCCCTGAGGAGGATATCAGGGGACATTTAGAATCAGAATCAGAATTATTTGTATTGGCACGTATATTTGCATATATTGGAAATTGCCATGGTGTGGTTGGTGCACTGTACATAAAAACAAAACAACAATATAAACAGTAAGAAGCAATAAGTTATGCAGATAAATTATGTGCGGGGGGGGGGGGCAGAGTCAGTGTGATGCAGGGGGCTTGTTTGTGAGCCCCACTGCCATGGGGAAAAAACTGTTCAGGCTTAAAACATGGCGTAAATGAAGCCATTTCAAGTCGAATATTAATGTCAGGGCTCCAGACCCTTCGATGACACCACACAATCAGTATGGAGACGGTTTATTTATGTCTGAAAAAGGGGTCCCGTTTTGTTTATTTCAATTGTATTGGATTTGGCTGCAGCACTGTTTACCCATGAGACTCCTAAAGTGTTTCACCCACCCCTCCATCAGCATAGTGGTGAGGAGATAATAAGGGAATTTACATTTTTCCGTGAACTATCCCTTTAAGCTGTCCACAATGAATGGAAGTTCTAATAAGGACAGCTGCACGAACCTGTGTGTGTGTATTCGCGTGTGTGCATGCTCAAGCTGCGTGACATAGTTTGTCCCCGTCGGTCCTTTCATGAACTGACATCTCTTTATTTAACACTGATGGTGACACGAGTTCACAGTTTGTGCTGCAGCCCACAGAAATGCACTGACTCCTGTAGGATGTGTACTCTGTTGCACATTTCAGCTTTCTCAAATGATCTGCAATGGCCACACAAACGCATTAAGACAGAAAACTGCTGAAGTGAAAATAATTGCTTTGTAATGTGTGAAAACATCCTCTGTGCTGCAAAATGACTTGGGAAAAATAATAAAGTAAACTTGTAGCAGAGGAGATCAGGGGGATATGCAGTGACACTTTGTGTGGTGGCTCTGAGTCCTGCTGCTGTCTTTGTATTACGTCCTGTGTTTTCTTTCCAGATAATCCCAAATGAGACCAACTTCAAACAAATGGCAGTCTAATCCCTGTGTGTTATTGATTTACAGTGTCAGTGATACTGGTGCCTATAGCCTGACCTCAAGCGATGAATAATCCGACCCCTATGATTTATTGATCAGCGGTGTCCTTCCCAGACGTCTTTGGTCCAAAGGCTTGTGATGTGATGATGTGGTTTTTGCTCAGAGTTGATGAGTGGTATGATTACAGGCAGGGCTGTCTCTGACCACTCTGCTGCGAATACGTCAGACTTCCTTTGGTTCTGCTAAAGGCTTTGATTCCTCAGAGCTAATCACCAAATATTTTTGTTTCTTTTGACTTCATTCAACTCAGCTTCTATCGGGTACTAGGAGAGCCAGAAATAGCCTTGAGTTTTTAAAACTAATTGCAGTCACCTTACAGGCTCCTGATTTCTCTCTCACGTATGTTTCCGAGTCACTATAGAACAACATGAATGGTCTGATGTCACTGCAGGCCTCTCCTCATGCCCTTGACTTGAAAGCATTTTGAAGTGCAAACAATAACTAGAAGTTTCTTAGAGTACATATAGTATGTGATTACAGAATATGCTTCGAAAAGCCATGTTAAATGACATCAAACAAACAGTGACTGATACGCAGTGTGGTCAGTTGGGGTCAATGTACACATGTTTGTCTTTGATGGGAGCTCAATCTGAATTCCAGTTCAGGCATATACTTAATAAGCTTGTGAACATCAAAGAAGCAAATTTGCTTTGGCCCCACGTACGCCATTTCTTCTTCTTGGGGGGGGGGGGGGGGGGGAAATCCTCTTGTCTTTTCACACAAAATGATGGCAGGGTTACCACATAAAGGGATTCGGAAAAAAATTGTGCAATGCAGTCATCAACCCTTGTACTTTGTCGCACCTTGTTTTGACATTAGTCCAATTAGAGTTAGTTACAGGACAATAATGTGTCAATGAAACATCTACTGACCATAAGTGAAGCCTGCTTCATGGTGATACTGTTCATATACTCAACATTCTTCTGCATGTCTGCAGCGGAGCTGCTATGTAAGTTTTTGGTCTGACTACTGTAATTCTTTCAATAAAAGTAAGCCTATGTACTCAACAAAATACCAGGACACTGCAGTATGAAGACGTGCATCTACAAGTCCTGCGATTATAGAAATCGGGTGTAAATAGATGACTGGATTCAGTCAACACAAATGCTTGAGCGCTTTTGCTTTGAAACGGATACAGGAAGTGTGCAAATATGTTTGTTTTTGACATATTCGACAAATAGACGATGAAACTAAAGTGAAACGGAATTTTCACTATATATTTTGCTCTGAACCACACGTTGTACGCAAAGAAAATAGGCAAGACCCTGACTCTCTAGAAGAACAGCGTGGCTCCCTCGCAGTCCATGTACCTGACATGCATGTCTCACACTGGCAGTGTGGCTAGCCTGATTACATGGCTGCCGAAATAAAAATTCTGATGCTCTGCAATGCACAAGCACTACTCATGTATTCACAAAACACAAAACTCACAATTTTGAGGCATGGCATTGGAATGGCATTGGTGTCCTAGATTGCAGTCAGTTTTTGTAGTTCTCCCTACATATCAGTCAAAAATACCAATGTTTAACTCATGTTGTCATAAAAGGAAAACTCAAGTTATTACTAATGGATTTTCATAAGTGTTAAAGGGGACATATTATGAAAATTCCACTTTTGTTGCGCTTCTACATGTTAATTTGGGTATCTGGCATGTCTACCGTCCCAAAAACTCTGGAAAAAAAAACAACTCCCGTGATTTGTTGTGGTTCCTCTACGCTAGAGTGCGTGGAATGGGATTACGACCAGAATTTACGTCACAGTCTCGCTACATGGCCTTGGACCCCCCCGGCCGATGATCACGGCGACTTTGACTTTATATATTTCCAAAAAGTTTTTCCAACTGCTACACATCAATCAAATTTCATTTGTGTATCCAATATTCACAAATCACAATTTCTCTCATTGGGCTTAACAAGGTGACATAATTTGCCCTTAACCCTAAACAAGAGTAAGGAAAAACTATCTTATTAAAAGGGTAAAAAGAATGTAGAAACCGCAGAGGAGCCACATGTGAGGGATCCCTCTCTCAGGACAGACAGAAGTGTGATTCCTTTTGATTAAATTTCAACATGTTCCTTGGTAGACCAGGCTTTAGTTGCCCAGAGTGAAGTTTGACAGCTCATAGTGAGGCTGGAGGTCTGACTGGTTGTAGTACATTCAAAAGTGCACAACATGATGAACTGTGAAGGTTTGTGGGATTTAAATGGTGAAAAAATGTAAATCGGTGGGCTGGGTGTCTTCACTTGTGTGTAAGAGATGGTGTAAACTGACACATTTGTTTGGTGAGACAGCAGCTGCAGAAGAATAGAACACTGTCTTGCCCCCTTTATTTAGGCCTTTATGAATAGTTTGTTAATGCTTAATGGTGTGCTGCACAGCTCTATAAATATCTATAAACATTGTGGAAGAATGGATAGAGGAACCTTTGTGATGATTGAAATGTGCACAAAAACAATTAGGGAATTGTCAAGAAGAATGGAGATCATGCTGTTTTGAACATCCAGTGACTTCTGCAAGTCATCTATGTGTACAACAACCCATTACAACAGACTATACACAACTCAAAAGTCTTTATAAAGTAGTGACAATTCTGGCCATGTATATGGCTTATTCAGAATATTTGTGATGAACAATCGAGCACTTGGTTTCTATCCACCCACTGTCTAGGCGAATGAACCAGGCCTACAGTGATGTTCCTTTTGAATGGGTGCAATGAGTTTGGCTTCTGTTTACTGCAGCACTGGGTTCAGACCTTACTAACGCAGTATTGGGCTTCAGCGTGATTCCATCAGGCAAATCATGGCAACCAAGACCCAGGACCCCATTAGTATGCTAATAAAGTCACTTCTCTAATAACTGATTAGCAATTCAGCGGATTTTGTCCTTGCTGAGTGAAATGCTCTCTTTGTGTGCACGTACGCACACACACGTAGCCTCTTAATAGTTTGCACATTTATTTTCTATGTCTCTCATTGCTAGCAATTAATTTATAGCCCTCCCTCCATCCGTTCTTTGCTTGTGTGCCTTGTCAGTGTCCACCTCCCAAACAACAAAGACGATTAAAATGTGTGAATTGTGTTAGTGATCCTCAAGAACAGTTAATATGAATTGTTTAGTTTTTTTTTCTGCTGTGGCTGTTCAGCCCTGTTGAATTGAAGTCATTGTGTTAGCAAAGTTTATTTCTCTGTGTGAGTTTGACTGCTTGATGATTGATACGTGTGGATACAGTGGTCCTTAGGGCACAGAAACGACAGCTTCACAGATCATTCCACAGCCGAGTGTTATTGTGCCAGTCATGTACACATGCTGAGCAACATGTCTGACTCTGTCACCTCTGTCTTTTTCAGTGCTCAGCGGCCTCTGCTCCAACCGCTGCCCAGAAGATGTGAAGGTAAGAAATCTGTCTGCGTCTTCCTTTTGGTTTTTCCACCTCTTTAATGACAAAAATTGTATTGTGTGGTGAAATGGCGGGGCTGGCTGATATGGTCATATCAGTCAATATCTATAATTGTTATGATAAATGTCTCATTCTTTTAAGTTCTGTTTAGTTTTTCTCTTGAGGATTATCATTAACCTGATTAAGCCAATATTCTGAATACGATGTTGCCATTTAAACGGCATTTTCTGATTATCCTAACTTGAATGAGGTTGATCTCGGAATAAGCAATAATTGAATAAGACTTGTGAAGTCTTCTGACCTTAGGTCTCAATCACATTATGATGTCCTACCAGCATTTCACAATTTCGCATATTTTACAATATATAATAACTAGGGATGAGCGAGTACAGCATTATCTGTATCTGTATCTGTATCTGTTAACCATATGAATTATCTGTATCCGTATCCGTACCCGGAGTGGGCGGGGCCTAACCCGAAAGTGGGTGTGATTTAACCCGGAAGTGGGCTGGATTTAACCCGGAAGTAGGCCGGGTTGTCTTGAAACGGGCGGGGCTTTAACCAGTATGTTATTTTAAGCATGCAATTGATATGGGTTGATCAGAAAGTGTTATATTTATTGCTGATTAGAAAACTATTACAGGACAGCATCAGCATTGAGCTTCAGATCAATGATTTTGATCACAATAGCAAACGAACTATTTACAGAACAAGTTTTGCAACAATGAATACAACATGCTGTTGCAATTATGAAGTGAAATGTAATAACAAGTGTTTTCATACTCAACATAACTTTCTTTTTTATCTTAACTATTTTTTTATTTTTTTTATTTATTTCCACACCAGGTTGTGTGTGTGTGTGTGTGTGTGTGTGTGTGTGTGTGTGTGTGTGTGTGTGTGTGTGTGTGTCTGTGTGTCTGTGTGTCTGTGTGTGTGTGTGTGTGTGTGTGTGTGTGTGTAAGAGAGAGAGAGAGAGAGGGGGAGTGTGTGTGTGTGTGTGTGTGTGTGTGTGAGTGAGTAAGAGAGAGACAGAGAGAGAGAGGGGGAGTGTGTGTGTGTGTAGCTTAATTTGTAATATTTTTTATACCACTACTACCTAGAAAGTGTCAGACACTCAGTGCGTGAAGTAAAATAAAACTGGTTAGAGCCAACTGAGTTTAAAAAAAAACAGAAAAAAAACTCCAACGACCGGCAGAGAGAGAGAGAGAGTAGCCAGATGCTAGAGAGTAGTCAGACACTCAATGCGTGAAGTAAAAAAAAAAAAAAATGTTTAAAAAAAATAAAATAATAATCTCCGACAGGCAGAGACGCAACACGAGTCGCTTTCTACCAGCACCACATCTGAACGAACCCACGTTTAACAGAACTCTACTGGTTAATAAGTAAGTAAAAACTGAAATAAAAACAAACTTCAAGCTGAAGAAACCCTAAACGTTAACGGAAAAGACCCGCGAACCTGAGTGACTGAGTGACAGAGAGCTGTTCTGTGAGTGAGTGAGCAGAGCGGTGTGTGAAGGGGAGGAGCGCTGTGACGCTGTGTGAGGATTTTCATTCAGTCCGAGCACAGATATTGACTCGTATTACTCGTATAATACTCGTGCTCGGCAAAAGTGCTTTATCCGTACCGGATACTCGTTTCAGCCGAGTATCCGGCTCATCTCTAATAATAACTGCTTGATAACAATAACATCATAGTCAAAATAATGCTGAATAAGACAGATAGTCCGAATATTGGTGGCCATGTTAGCTTAGTTCAGATAGACTCCTGACGCAGGTTTGACCTACGTCACTGACTCAGTCTGAATGAGGTCAAATGTTTTGCGTTGGCACAACATGACCTTTTTCATAGTTAAACATAGCTGGTATTTTGTTGGGCAATTTCTTTAAGCGCCTTTTTTATCTTAAAGAGCTAATGTGGGATGCTCTTGTGGACGGTGGAAACACTGCAGACAATAGCATCAACTCCTTCCACAACCTCTGACCAGTGGAAAGTCCTTTGCAAAACATATTAGCCTTGACACCAACAAGAGGCTGCTGGTACTAGAGTTGTTTTGGTTTTTCTGTCTCTCTTCCACCCGCTTGTTGTCTAACTGAAAGCTATGATGAATGCAGTCGACGAGTGGAGCTCGCGGCTGTTTCTACTCCTCTCCTCTCACCATCCATCAACCCTGTCTATCTTTTCATTTCGCCCTCCCACTCCTCTTCTTCTTAGTCACACCTCTCCTCCGCTGTCTTCCTTTCAGCCCACCAGTCTGCTTCTCTCTCTCTCTCTCTCTCTTTCTCTCTCGCTCTCTCTCTCTGTTTCTTTTCTGACCTCATTTCTATTCCTCTCTCACCCGACTGCCGAGTGTCACAGCTTACAGGGCCAGGTCTCTGTCACAGTGTGCATGTTTGCATGCGTTAACAGTGTCATGATTAGCTCATGTAAAGTGAAGGCTGGCCCAGCGGATCTCTTCATTAACTGTCATCCTTTCATAATGAAGAGATAACACAACCTCTCTGTGTCCGCCCACGCAGGCGCAGAAACTAGCGGCCGTCACAGTCGTTTAAACTTTAGATTTGAGGCAGTTAAGTCAGACATTTGTCCTGTCACCTAGTGAGTAAAACTGTAAAAAAAAGTGCTCAAGGTCGCCGGGGTGACAATGTGTCTGTCTGTCTTTCTGCCCACTCCCGCTCATGTATTCCCCTGTTTCTCTCCGTCGCAACTCGATGTTTATTTTTTCCCCCTGTCCTCTCTCGTCCTCACTGACAGGCAGCTGATGTGAAAAAACTTTCCAAAATGTAAACATTTATCAGTTCTTTTCATTTGTGTTTGCATGTGTGTTTTTACAGCCCTTTGGTGTTAACCAGCCAGGTCCCTATGTCATGTACACCACAATGGACTCCAAAGGTTACCTGAAAAATGCCTCAGGTGAGTGCTTTCTTTTCTTCTAATGTCTTTCAGTCATAGCTTGTGGAAATGACAGAACGATGTTTGCTTCTCTGAAAATGTCACTGCCTGATTTTTTTTTTACATCCACGTCATCTACGTATTAATAACTTAACCTCCTAACGATGACAGCTGTCCTCAGTCAGGCTGAAAACCACAGGCTTTTTAGAAGAGGGAGAATGTGGAGAAAAGGCAACATATTGATTTTAATTTCTAGCTTTTCTTTTTTTATTAATGTGAAAATAGCCTTTATGCCTCAAAGACAAAGGCTGAGGCAGAGAGGGCAGCGAAAGAAAAGACAAAAAGAAGAACTTTCCAAAAAGCTGTGTAATTGAAAGGAAAATAAATCAGTTTGATAAGCTCCATGGTACCGCGGCAGATCGTGCTTTTAGTTCACACCTATTCTTTCTACATTTTACAAGTAATTTTAAGGCCTAGTTACATGCTTGGTTACTTTGTTTTTACTGAATCTCTATGAATACAGGTCTCGCTTACATTTGCATTTTTTTAGTGCTGTGATAAATCTAAATATTATTGCTTGTCAGGATTCATTTATAAAAGATAAGTACAGGTTTTCCAGCAACATCAATCAAACATTAAACCTTGAGTTACTACAGTGGCTAGAGAAATAAGGTAAAAGCTTAAAAAACACTGGGAACAACAAGAGTATCCCTGCCAAAAATGGCAGTCAATAAACAGTGAACGTTATGTGACCTCAAAAAACATGGTTTTTAAGCAACTCTCTTTTGTGGCGCAACTTCTCTCTGGAGTTAGACTTGCTTTGATAAGTCCACTGAAGATCAAAGAAGAGTTAAGGAAAGATGATTTTACAAACCTTTGTAAAAATATGTAATTTTTTTCAAGATGACTTTAACTGACACATGGACATTTTAAGTTGCAATTGGGACTTTGGGAGTGGAGAAACTACCCCAGTAGCACAGCTCATCAGCTGTTGGCCATGTGGACAGAATTCCTTCAAGGATTCACTACTTATAGTCCCTAAGTCTGAAAATACATAGATGTCATCTGCAACTTGACTGGTTAGTGGAGGTGTACAAACACAATTAGGAAATATAAGTTTCTTCAACAGCAAAGTGAGACTCAAAAATCAGTTTTTTTTTAATTTGTTGTCTGATAAACTTCCAAGGTAAATCTCTATCTAGAAGGGACCTGTGTTTATATAGCAATGTTAAAACGCATTTTTGGGTTTTAAAGTGAAATTTTGCAGTGATGATGATGATGATGATGATACACAGTGATCAGGAGCCCTGACTGTGAATTTGTTGGAGGGATTTAACATGTCCCCCTTGTGCATTTTCTGATAAAAAACAAATTAGCAGTCAACACCACGGCTGAGTATTTCCACCTTAATACTGCAGTAAACTCAAACTAGTCTGAAATAAAAGATTCAGTCACGGTTTGTGGTGTCACAAACCTAAGAAACTGATCCTGTGAACTTGTGGATGGGATGTGAGGGTGGGGATACAGGGAACATTTTAGCCATTTTTAAGATCAATTGGTTTCATGACAAACCTTTTAAATATGTAAGAGCGGCTCCACTTTTCAGAGGCCGACTGCCTCTTTTGTTGTTACCTGTCAACACCTGTACCTTTGGGTTTAAGAAAGTAGATACCACATATGAGGCCTGGTCACAACCCATCCTCTCACATAAATTATGACTTGTATCGTTGTCATGTTGTGAGTTGTAGGATCCATGGGTGACCAGAGGATGAGGTCATAACCCCTGCACCTACCTCAGACTGCTTCACACTAATTAGGAAGGAAGGATACATATAGGTAGAGGGATGTATGGAGACATTGAGGACGGCAGTGCTGTGTTGTATTAGCTACTGTTAACCTAGTTGATGTTACATTGTGGGAAGGACAGAGAGCCGGATGAGGACAAGATGCGCTGACAGCCTGGGGTCAGGGATATATATAGTCTGTGTGTGTGCATGTGTATTCCTGTTAGCAGCCTAATCCCACTTTAACAGATTCCATTCTTTCATTTATCTGTTGGCGCATTTAGAATCATTCATATTTAAAGAACGAGTAAATAGATCACAGTTTAACATCATAATTATTTTACCAACATTAGACAGCTTCAAGCTCCTGGCAATAAAATAAGTCCTCTAATGGCTGCAGTTTTCACTGAGGTGCTTTTTGTCCAGAGTGACAAAATAAAATATCAACAACTACAGTCCTGTATTTAGACTTAAAGCATGATGCTACACACTGTTTAATTTCCTTCCCACACTTTCCACTGGTTTCAAATATGCAGTTGAATGGGCAAAGAGAGAAAGTGAAACAGTGGGGATCGAGGGAGAGAAGGGGAGGGCTACATCACCACCTGCACCCACACCCACTGCAGAGAATTTGTAGTGATAAAGACTTCAACAGAATGTGAAGGCGCTGATGAAAAACATACAACAGTGAGAGGCTGAAAAGAGACCAGTGATTTTCATAGGCACGTCACTGTGGATACCCCTGAGCAGGTCGTCCTCTAACCAGAAGGTCAGCGGATCGAACCCAGTCTTTTCCCATCAAGCATGCAGAAGTGTCCTCGGGCAAGATAATGAACCCCAAATTGTCCCTGACAGCTGTGCCATTCTTATAGAAAGAGTGTTGACCATATATGCATTGTATGAATGTGAGCTGCTCGCCTATGTCAGATGGGATTGGCTCCAGCTCCCCCTGCCACATCAAAGGATGAGCAGTATAGATAATGGATTGATGGATGTTCGTTTACTTTCAATGCATGGTTAAAAGTATGTGGACATAACAGTATGCTCACTTGCATTTAAGTGTATCTGCAGGCTTTCCTCAAAAGTCTGAATGCTGCCATTCAGCCTCAAGAGGGTAGTGGGGTTGACCACTGATGTTGGGTGATTACTGCCACGCAGTCGGTGTCACAGTCCATCCAAAAGGTGCTGGATTTGGTTGAAGTTCTTCGCTCATTTGTTTAATTGTCTGCCAAGGAAGTTATGTTTGTGTTGTGTCTACTAGTTAGCAGAATGATGCAAAAACTACTGGATGATTACCACAAACCTTGATGGAAGGATGTGGTATCAGATCAGGGAAGTACCCACAAAATGTTAGTGCAGATCTTGATCAGGGGATAGAAACAGGAATGATGGTTTTCCACTTTCTTTTTCATTAAATCGACATTTTTACAAATTTGGTATAATGCGTGGATATACCATATACATGGATAAGTAAGTGTGTAAAATTTGGTGGAGCTAGATTGAAATATAAGAGGACTGTTGGCCTTCATCGAGGTATGAGCTGTACTGGTTGCAATTCTAGTTAAAGCATGAATCTGAAATGTCTTCACAAACTAAGTGATGTGTTGTATGATATCACAAGTGCAAAAAAATATATATATGTTATTATTCAGAATATTGATCCAATTAAATAATATTCCAATATCTCTCACAGGCTTTCTAAGAGGTATAAATAAGCACAGTGGTGGTTGATTTTAAAAGCTAACGCCATGTAACTATGAATTTTCCTGTTTATTTGTGTTTCTGGATTAGTGACGTTCCGTCAACATTACAATATCCTACTATAGTCTGCCGATCATAACTCCGGTTTATTTTTCCCAGTGTGTGTTCGAGTGTGTTGAATGCAGAGATAGAGAGGAGGAGAGCGTGAGTAGCCAAAGGCTTTGCCGGCACAACTCCCCAGACCCCTCATTTAACAGCAGCAAAGTGCTGCCAGGGAGCGGGCTGTGTGTCTGTCTGTCTGTGTGTGTGTGTGGGGGTGTGCATGTGGGTGTTTTTGTGCCTGCATGCCTGTGTTTGTGTGTGGTGATTTAAAGTGTATTTATTCTGTAGCTTGTAGCTTGGGGAACTGCCACAGAGACTGCCAGAGATGAGCAATGATGGGGCAAACGCAAATACACACACACACACACACACACACACACATTCTCCAGCACACACAATGTCCAGGCCTCTCCACTGGGGCCCAACGATCTTCACTTACCCTTCACCCTCCTGAAAGGAGGAGAGAGAGAAGAGGAAAGGAGAGATTATAATATACTGAGAAATAGAGACAGGGATTGAGGAGGCACAGAATAGAGAGATATGAGAGATGAATGATTTAAAAAAGGAGATCAGTGTGTTGGTAGAATGAAGAGAGGAAGGAGAGATAGTTTGGATGTTGAGAGGAGAAGAAAGATAAAGCTATCTTTAATCTGGGGGGTGATACCTGAGGAGGATTTCACTACCCACACATTCATAGAGCTCATATTGTATCAGGCACATGTGATAATGCATTTCTCTGACAAGTAAAAGTCAACAGCCATTCTGAAAGATTTTATATTATCCTGACTGCGTGCGTGTGCGTCTGTGTCTGTGTGTGTGCACGTGTGTGTGTGCACCTGCGCACCCTGACATCTGTCTGTTCATGACCTTGCGTGTGTATGTGTGTACACATACCAGACAGTGGTGTACCAGGGCCCTTACTAAGCAGCTTGGATGGATGAGCCTGGACTGTGATTCTGACAACACCACGCCTCATTATCAACTAACTCCTGCTGAGACAGGGAGGGAGGAAGAGGCAGAGACAGGTGGGGTGGTGGAGATGTATAGTTGAAGTTATTCATTAACAACCTCTTCATACACTCTCTCTCTCCCACTCTCGGGGAAGCAGAGCGGGAAAAAACCCAGCCGTGTCGGCTGTTTTTTTTTCCCGTTGGGTCCCTGCTCACCTGACTTTAGGGAACAGTGTTCAGAAGTAGCTTCTGGCTCTCCTTTGCAACAGTGAGTTTATAATCACCGTTAACAAATATATAACTGTTATTGCCTCCTCAAATATAAGATTTGTTTCAGCCTACCCCTCACACACACACCATTTACAACTTGCAATTATTCTGACTTTAAAAAGTAACAGAAGAGAAAAAATACTTTTACTTTATTAGATGTTATCAAAAGAATAAACTCTAATAAATCTTCAAAAGATATCAGGGAAACTTTTTTTTATATTTACTATATTTACTTACTAAATGAGTTAAACAGTTTGAATATTTTTTATCAGTAGATACAGTTTACTGTTTGATACAGAGTCACCACAGACATTATCATCAAATTCAGTTTTCAGACTGCTTCACTGTTTGCACCTGGATGCACCCAAACACATTTTGGAGTGCAAAGGGTAAGGAGAGATTGCACTTTTTCAGTCTAAATACTTTTTGTGGATTATTGCTTGCAGAATAAACGTAAACAATTCCAACTTTATCAGTTTAAAATTAACTCTATACATCAATAAAATGTTTGCCAAAATTGAAAACTTACATCAGCTTTTTTTACCCCCCCCCTTCATTCCTGCTAACCTAGCACCACCGTGGCTGCCTACAATGCAAGAGAAGGATTTAGACGGACTAATCACATGATTTATGAAACATTTCCTGAAAGCAGCAAACAATATTAGTTTTATACCCTGATGTTTACATGATATTATTTTATAAATATCATGCTGCTTGTATGTATTCATACTTTCTCAGCTGTTTTCTTCTCAGTGGATTCTAGATTCATTTAGTCAAGGAGATATTTCAAGCAGCCAGGGAAACTTTGAATAACCAAGTTGTTGATAAAGACTGTCCGTGAAGACATGTCTGTTTGTCCATCTTTCACATTGTTGGTCAGTTTTAATTCATTGACAGAAAAAGGGTACTTAAAACAATTATTTGTGTCATTTTTCTTTTCTTTTCAGTAATAATTTCCTGTCACCTTTCATAAACAACATTGCTGAAAACGCACATCTTCTCAGTTATTAGCTAATGACATCTGTATCAAAGCAGCATAAGCAACATGCACTGCTTTCCTGGGAAGTTGTGGCAGACATATCATTGGCGTCAACTCATACATTTGTGTTTTTGTGCGGTGAGATCAAACTGTGCTTAGGCTTGTGGATTTATCATAATATACCATCCACTCTGGTTTTTCAAATTCAACACATCATTGCTTTCATAAATGTACCACATCCAGCTATGCCTGTCATTACATTAGCTTCTTTAAACCCAACCTATTTGGCTGTTAGTACCATCAATTAGTTTGCTGTCCAGATGGAGCCAGTGTGTATATGGTGCCAGTTCATTGTGCTCAGAAAGGATACAAAGGATAAAGAAAGAGAAGGAGGATGTTTGAAAGAGAAGGGAAGAGGCTGGACAGAGTCAGACGGAAAGAGAAAAGAGGGAGAGCTCACAGGGAGGAGAATGATATCAGGCAAAGATCAATGTGGAGCTCTCTGCAGACCGTCCAATTAGGCTAATGAGTTCAGCGGATTAGCACAGGCTCACGCACACACTCTCAAACAGCGCACACATTCAGTGTACATGCATACACAACCTTTAAAAAAACACATGTTCACCTGCAGCTACTCATCCACAAACTTATTTATCATATCTTAACCTTCAAGACATTTAAAAGATTCAAAACAATGTTAAATGCCAATTCAATGGATGTGTTCAAGTGTGTGTGTGCGTGCGTGTTCGTGCGTGTTCATGTGTGTTTGTGTGTGTGTTCGCGTGTGTTGAGTTGTGTTGACTTGTACATTCAAAGGAGACATTCATGTTGGGTAATGCTACGTCATGCCAATGCCCCTAGCAGAGTCGCAAAAACCAGCCTGTTGCACTTAATGTCATCCTGATGTACGGCCACAGAATACTCCTGTTCTCAGAGACCTCATCAGGTCAATAGTGAGTGTTACCCTATCCTCAACCCATTTTATTGCACAGCTTATGGAATATCGGCTTGGAGCACACAGGGAGAATTCACAATACGGGACTATGATAGGCGAGTAGGTGGATGAGAAGAATGAAAAGTCTGAACGAGAGGAGAGATTGCAGAGGAAGGAGCTGAAAGCAGAGAGGGGTGATAATGAGGGTGGAACAGAAGAGAACGATAGAAAACAAGCATAGAAGAGCTCAGAGAAATCAGAAGTGTAGTGGGGGGAAAATGAGGGGAGAGGCTACCCTTTTGAAGAGATATGGATAATTACTATTGATCGGTCTTAGTGTGCTTTTTCTCTTCCCATTTTTTCATCCCTTAGCCTCCCTCCTCCGTCTCTCTTTCCTCATCATTCATCTCCTCCCCATCCCGCCTCCAGCCCTCCTCCCGCTTTCATCTGTCGTTTTTTTCTTTTAGTTCTCACCCCGTAATCTTTCCTCTGTCACCAGTTTATAGAATCATAAAGTGTCAAAGGACTGTTTAGCTTTTAATTTGCCGCCATTTCTTCCTGTCTCTAAACATATGACTGAAATGCTTTTCATGCATCTTAGTGGTTAATGTGCATTATCACAGAGAAAATCACTGGGACCAAAAAAAAACACAAACCTGAAAAGGAACTTTAAGGTGCAGCACACAAGATATGTGTTCCTTAGACAGAGAGTAATAAGTAGATGGATGGTAGTTGTAACCTATTATTCACACTGTGTAACGTAATTTAGTAAAACTCTTCGACGAAACGTAAACAGCTAAATAAACCAAGCTAAGTGACGTGGCTGTCTGTCTATTGATTTGATACACTCTACAAATGGCGCTTTCCAAAAACAACACCTCAGGAGCTGTTGCATGTATCTCAGCCAATCATTTTGTTTAATGTGTTATTATCCTAATAGATAAATCATTGAGAAGATTAAGAAAACATTGCAACAAATATAAGCTTTGATTATCACCATAAGCTATGAAGATATGACAAAACTAATGATATCTAGCATCTTTGAAAAGGGACCATAATAATATACCATGAAACACTTAATAATATACATTGAAACACACACACACACACACACGCTGTATCATTTCAGGTGTTGTCCGGGCAGGTACTGGTGTCGACATGCCTCATTGCAGTGGGCAGATGTTGTCTCTGTTAACAGTTGTGTTTACATATATTGAATATTTTAGATTCCTGATTTAATCTTGATTTGTTATATTTCTATTGTCTGAAAAAGTATATGCCCTTCAGTGTCCATGCATTCACACACTTGAGTCAGTTTCAGGCTGATGTTACACATCACACACTCACTCTTACTGCTTCTCTGTCCAGAGGTGGTTGAACCTCCCGAAAGGACGAGATTTTACATGAAGATGTGTCATAAGACCTCAGCAGACGGAGACACACACACAGACACACACATGAGGATGCTGAAGCTCCCTCAGAGGCATCCATGTCCTCTCTCTGTTTCTGTTTTTCTATCTGATGTTTCTAACTTGTTTTGCCTATCGCCTTCTCCTGCCCATGAGGAGGTACGAGTATGTTAGCCTCAATATCAATGGGAGTCCTAATATCCCTAAATCCAGATTCCACATTGCAACAAACAAAACAATTTAATCTTAGTCAATAAAACAAAGGAGAAAAATATGCTTTCTAAGTACCTTTCCAGACACGTAAGGACGCTTAACAATACCAATATAACAATACAGAAACAAGATGGAAAAACAGCAACAAAAATGAAACATACTTTGATAAAAAGAGATTACCCTTCATGAAGTACCAGGAAAGGCCGATCTTACCAGGTGAGCTTTTAATTGCGTCTTAAAAGGAGCAGCAGATGTGTCACAGACCCTGGGGGAGAGCATTCCGGACCTTAAGAGCCGGCTACGTTCAAGGCTCTGTCCTTTTCAAGGCTCTGTCACTCACGGTGCAGTGTCTAGAGGGGAGATTGAAGAGTAGACGGGCGACAGAGGAACATAGTGCTTGTGAGGTGTTAGGGATAGAGAGCCATGGAGACATTTGTACACTATTATATTACACTATTGACCAGTAAGTCAAAACATACAAGCATTTTTGTAATATAACCAGTTGGATGGGTGCCTGTTTTAAACCTCTATTTCAGACACAATATTCAGGCCCAAATTCAAAACTCTTCAAAATGCAAGCCCTGTAATTCGGCTTAATACAAAATATCCGAGGAATAGAACAAACATTTTGCTTCTACTTTGCAGACAAATTCTTAAAGAGGAGGTAATCACTACCCACAACACCTGTGAATGTCTGTGTCAGTCCGATATGGTGAAATATAAATAATCGAATAATCAGGCAGGCCAGATATTGTCGCTGCCAGTTGTCAACAACTGCTGTAGGTTACATTGAAGAAGACTTGTTTAACTCCACAGACACTAAAAAGTGCTTTTTGTCTTTGTATTTAAATTTGATAAGTAATGAAAATACTGCTTGTCGACCCAATTTAGGTAACTTCTCAGACTATTAAAATACAAATGCCATGTGTGAAGCTGATCAAAATAATGCTTCTTGGGATATGAAAGACACATAGATTTGTGGAATTAGTAGATAGATGGTGTAAATTTACCAACAGCATAATTATAATCAAACCCATTCCCATATTGATGAAAGCCACCAGAGCTGTCCCCAGATCCAGCACTAATGGCAAGGTTCTTAAAAGAGCAGCTTTGACTTCATTCTGTGAATTTTATCTTTCTTTTTCCTCTTTCTCTGATGGCAAATTGCCATCTTATCTCCTTTTCTAACCTTTATGAAATGGTTTTTACCAACTCAGGTGTGTTTCCCTGTGTGTGAGTGTGTGTGTTTGTGTTTGGTCCAGGCATTATGTCATGTGGTGGGGAAACTGTTTACATAGTCACATTATGGGCACTTGTCTTCCTTATCAGGACAAAAATCAAGTCGATGTTTTAAGGGTAAGGGTTAGGGTTAGGTAAGCAGTAGCTGGTTAATGTTAGAGTAAATCTCCAGAAAAAAATCTATTAGAGTCAATGTTATGCTCTCTGAAGTCCTGAAGACACAGCTAGAGGTGTGTTTTTGTGTTGAAACTTGTTTTCCTTCCAAAGAACTAAAATCATTAAACTTGAAGGTGGAGACTGAAGACTGTGTGGTTTAAGTTTGTGTGTGCGATGCTTTGTCTCCAATGAGATGCATTGGCGGCTGTCAGTTGTGGGTGCATGGTAAAATTCTCCGCAAAGGCCTCCACTGGCTTTGCTGTAGGGAAATAGGACAGAAATACACCAACACACTCTCACACACACACAAAACAGAAACACTCCAATACACTGCTCTACATAATACCCTTTTGCCAGCCTTCCCATGTTGTGAAATGGCTTCGTTCCAGCCGTGGCCACATTTCCAAGCCAGTCTACTCAGACACACACACACATACACACAGCACTCAGCAGATGCTAAGCCAGGCTCCCTGTCTACAACGTTACCCTGCTTGATCCTCCATCATGCGCACAGACTCAGAGCCACACCACCCTGCTGATTGGCCAAGTGCAAGCCATCCACCACAAAGCAGCAGTCTGTCAGAAACATCAAACCAAGATGGCTTTGAAGGTCCAATCCCCTCAAAAATCCTGTCCTGTTGAGCCCAACAAGGTTCAGCATGGAGCACTGAGCTGCTTAGAACTGCTTCTTCGGCCTGATCCATCTCAGGTCAGCGCCCAAAAAGAAATGACATGACCACAAAGACCTCATCATGGTTCATAATAAACACAGGAATGGGTTTCAGGGATTAGATGTAATCATTGTGGGCAGTGAAACTAAAAGGAAAGGTTATTGGCTGAGGTTTAATTGGTCAGATCTAGTAGCTATCTTTACCACCTCCACTTCCTTCACACCCCCATCCTTTGTCCAACATGTATTTCCCTGCAAGGGTTGGGTCACTGTCAGGCCACAAATGATATTTTTTCATTCATTCCATGAGCAACCGTGATGTTGGTTAATGCTGAACAACAGCATTGAATCTGTGAACAACAGGGCTCAGCAGTGCAAAGACTTGTAACCTCACTGAGGAGTCTGTCACCTGCAGTATCTCAAACTGGTGGCTCTTAGAAAATCCTGAGAATGCTTTATTGCTAGCTAAGTAAAAAAAAACTGGTAATGGTCAATTTAACCAATGTTAGTGGGTGTGACCATACTTTACACTGTCATCCATATCTTTACTCCCACTCTAGGGCCAGCAGGTCTTAGTAAGACTCCAAAATGTTTCAATGTGAGTAATTTAGAGGAAAATAACATTTACCCTGGAAAGAACACTTTAATATGTAGATAAACATTATGCGTGTATGGCGGCAGGACATCTTGATTTTCATTTTAAATGAAGGTTAGCTGCTGTGATGCTCAGGGAGATTATCACCAGGGAAGATGAAGAGAAGGCAAGTTTCCCTCCTGGCTATACCCTCGCTCCCTCCACAGATGGGATGTGTTATTCACTGTTGTAAATATGATTCGCGGTCTCAGCCTCCCCATGTATGCTAAAGCTCTAAACACATACGTTGTTGACAAGTTCACAGAGAAGAAACCGGCAACCTCGGGAACCAAAGAATCATGCCGTCTGACAAGGATTTTGGGGTGTGGCTTCACATTCACTACACTCAGATTGGAACAGTAGCATACAAGCTAGCACAGCAAGCAAGCAAGTGGTTAACTTGCTAAACCTCCATTGAAATCGGTTTACCTGGCATATGACGGTAAACTGTCAAGTCAACTTCTTCACTTATGTCAAGCAGAGCATTAATGACCGGTTTGTCCAATAACAAACACTTTTTCCTCTTCTTCGTGTCCTTTGACAATGTCCTTTCGGTTTCTTTGGGGGCTGTACCAGGATGGCCTAACTGAGAATAGCGAGGTAGTTGTCTCTTATAGCTTGCTGATATCCCCGGCTCTCGTTGTTGGTGTGTGACGTTTGCCATAAAGCAGGTCGTAATGTTTCAGCACGATGTACCAAAGTTATATAGTGTCCAGGGGGCACTGTTGCAATGACAGACATGCCATTCCCCCTATTGTAAGTTGATGTATCATCAAAATGATTTTGAAACTGTTATTTTAAGGTATAAAACTACCTAGTGTTGCTTAATATGAGGATGTCTTTAACTTCATGTGTATCTGTCCAGTTACTTTGGAATCCGTAAAATTTGAGCACCATGTTTTAAAGGGGCTGTATCTCCCACACATGTCTTTCAATATAATTGTTAACCAACTCAAATTAAAGCTAAGATTTGATACTTTAATATACTTTAATGTACTATCCATTGTTTTATTTCAAACTGCTGAAGCTCAGACCCCTCTGAACACAATATGTGCAACTGTCTAGATACTCCTGGGGTCTTATTTATAACCGTTGCGTACGGACAAAGCGGGGCCTGAAACGTATGTATACCACTTCTCATGCAAACGTTAGGATTTATAAAAACATACTTGTTTGGAAATTGTACACATTTCCACGCAAACTCTGACCCATGCGCACAAACGTTTTGGAGATGGGAAAGTGGCGATGCAGACGTGAGGTGACTGTACCAGATTATTGATCCACTTCCTCATTGACAATAAAACCAACAGCTTAGTTTTGCTCGCGGGACAAATCTGTTACACACGAACCTTTTAATTGAAAAATATAACAACTTACAGCAAATTATGTTCAGATTCCATTAAACAGCGGAGTTACAGAGCCGAGTCATTCTAAGTTTTTAATATTATCTTCTAACTGTGTCAATGTATCATCAAATCACTGCAGCGAACGTGACTGTGCCATCAGGCGCACGGAGCGCAATTGAAATCTCTTACAAGAAATGAAGAAACTTTCCAAATAATATCCCAGAGTGGAGGTTAGGATCCGCTGATCTGAGGTAATCGGTCCGAATGTCTGTGATCCTTGTCCTGAACTGATCCAGTATCATACAGACGGACCAACGGAACCAAACCATCCCAGTTCAAACACGAGCATATAATAATAATTATGTTAAATTCTATAGATTGGGGACTTCACAGCTGTCTCTGAATTTATTAATCCTGCAGTTTTGAATGATTAAATACGAACAGGCAATACAACAGGTTCCCTAAAATTCTGAAAGGGTGTTTTTTTTTCTGCCTCCACCTTTGAATTGGTCTTTTTTTATTTCAGACTCCGTTCTTTCTATCGGACTCACTCTCACTCACTGTGATCCACAGCAGCAGCAGAGTATCAGCGTATTTTCTTCATCACTGCTGTCCCATAAAATCGTTCTTCACCTCCACCTCACTAACAAACACCTCGAAGTCAGTGTCAGAAAGTTTAGCTACCTCTCCTCATTGCTTGATGTCGTGACTCTGTCATGACTCAGGGTGGAAACCCCATTGGTCAGCAGAATAATTTAGTATTCATGACGTGCTTTGCATTGAGCATTTATGGTTGAAAATGGGCTTGTGGAGGGTGGACTTGAAGGCAGATCCACGTACGAACATTTCCAGGTGGACTTCGATTTATAAAGTGAACATTACGTTCAGGTGTGCCTGTGCATGGTTTTATAAATCAGAATTTTCTTTTGCGAACGCCATTTCCGGCTTTTGTGCGCACTCACACTTTTAGTATGAATCCCACGCACTGTTTTATAAATGAGATCCCTGGTCTTGACTGTGTAAATCTCACCTTACATCCTCCTCCTTGTCAGTAAACTTACCAGGTTATGATTTAAAATCATGTGTACATCATAGCTCATACAGCAGAACACAGCTTTCCACTTTACAGCCCTGGTGCAGCTCTCCTGCCCAAACCCACTCACAAACGCACATGCACCTCTCAGTAAATGTCAGACACCCCAGGTTTCATTTTCAGCATCTGTTAGAATTCGGGACATTATATACAAGTCCATCTCCGTGACCATGCTCTTCGTCTCTCTCTCCGCTCTCTTTTTCGCTATCTGTGGTGTGGAATTATGGCAATTATGCTGCTTCGTCACAACGTTATAACCCAGCAGTAAAAAGCCTGGAAAAAATAACACATAGAGCAAAAAGCAAGCAAGAGATAAAGAAAAAAACAGATAAAGAAAAAAACGACTCATGAAAAGCTTTTCTCTGGTAAAAGGGGGCAAGGTCGATGGGTCCATTCAGTGTTATGGACAGGCTTTTAATGCGCTAACACCCCAAAGCTGCCACGTCTGGTTATTACCTGAGTTAGCTTCTCACTTTCAACCATTGGCTGCTCTTGTCTTTCCCTCTCAAGGAGATGATCCCAAGGTAAAAAGGCAGCCATAAGAACATTGAAGGAGAGAAACATTAAGTTGGGCTGACTGGACCCAGGTACAGATGAGAAGGACATGTCTCTGTTTTAACTGAGCTAAAGTTAGGCAGTGATTAAGGAAAATGGAGTGAGACAGAGAGACAGAGAGAGAGAGAGAGAGAGGGGATGAGAGCGGAAGAAGGAGAAAGAGAAACAAAACTGTTCTGCTCCTCTCGGCCTGCGATATGCAGTCCATCCACATTAGTTCTGATCACTGGCTGCCTCGAGGCTTTCTCTCTCCCTTCTTCTTCCATCTCTCTCTCTCTCTCTCTCTCTCTCTCTCTCTCTCTCTCTCTCTCTCTCCTTGTTTACCACGTAGAGGTTGATTTATGTCGGCTGCACTTGGCAGAGTTGGGTGGCGTGGGCGAGAGATACAGCGGCTGAAGGGGTGGGGTGGGGTACGAGCAGGAGGGAGGAGACAGAGGGGAAGAGAAACAAGTAAGGCCAAATCGAAGTGATGTATCAGGGGAGAGGAGAGAGAGAGAGGAACAGAGACTACGAGACGGGAACCTAAGGTTTGGTTTAGATAGTCAGTAAGGAGGGAGACGCTGCGTGCTGTGGGGGGCTGGTGCAGAGGTCCTGGCCTGGCCTCAGGTGTCTCGCTCTGATTTGTATCTTTTATAATGCGTCTTCATGTCAGAACACAAGGTCTCACGCTGCGGTCCCTCTCGCTCCCTGCTGTGTGTTAACGTGAATGTTTTTGTCTTTTCCCTGACAATCATGGTCCAGCAAGCTTAGGTTTGAGCTGATTACATCGCATTAGGTAAAACTTGAATGGTCTCTTTGGGAAAACAGGACCAAATTTACAGGCGAAAGCTGTGAAGTCGGATTTCTTCACAAACTGTTAAGAAATAGCAGCAAAGCACTGTATAATCATGAGATAAATGTCAGAAGTTACTATGTAAAACATATGATTATAAAGATTGATTTTAAATATTTTTAAAAGATTGAAAAGATGATTGCAAGAGAGTGATCTGGGTTACATATGAGCAGGGTGAAACATCTACATCTACAATAGTATAAGAATCCTTTTGTGTTTTAAGAAAAGAAAAAGATAGAAAATACTTACAGATCAGCATGAATTATCAGCACTACCAATAGAAGAAGAAAATTCTGAATTAAAAAGAACCAAAGTTTTGTATTTAAAACAAACATTAATGTGTCATATGAAACTCAAGTGTATTAATGTTTCAGTCACAAGAGTCTACAGCTAGGCTCGCGCCTACATGATGAGGTGAAGCCGGTAGAGTGTTTCCATGTTAGCCATCTTAGTTTAGTATGCTAGCATGCTGACATAATGTTGGTCTTAAAGTACTGGACCCGTAAGAATTGACCTGATGATTTCACAAAAGGAAAAGTTAAGGGATCCCCAAAGTTAAAGAATTAATCCTGGGGGAGACTTGTATAGATGAATTATTTTTTAGCAGTATTACGCAAAAATGACTCTACGAATAACAACTACTGCTACTGCACTAGATCACCAGTACAATCTAGTGCAACGCCAGAGTGATCAAAGTGCCAACAGTATTAAGGTATGCATGACACGATTTTGCGGATCCATATTATGAGTCATGGCAGTACATATACCCAGCTATTTCCAAATAATTCAATTTCCGCTTCTCAAACTAGGTAATACCAGTACAAATCTCTCCTAAACACTTTCTCATGTGCATCTAACATACATTCAAGAAATGTGCGCGGGTAAATTTCATCAGCATCTTAAACAACGACTAGAGAGCAAATCAAGTTTACCTTTCAGAAGTGTACATGGGCCTTCATAGCAGCAAAAGTCCTGCCTCCTCAATATCGAAAACTAATTCCATCACATGTCACAGGTGAACTTGGTTTAGTTCCGGCTACTAGACGTCTGCTCAAAGCAGACAACTCCACAAAAAGTTCTTGCCCAGTGAAACATTACTCAGCAATTCACATTTCACCGCCCTTGCCAAAGTGCCGCCTTAGGCAATTACCTAGTTCACCTATATGTATGCTCCCACTCAAGGTATGGGTCATGAAAGAACCCACTGAATTTGAAAGTGGATCTAGATCAGGGTAATGGGTTTCTTTTCACTTTATCTAACTTATGAGATGGAGTGGATTTCAACATTTGTGTGTGAAATTTGGTGCAGCACGATTGAGGCATAACTCCACCAAGACCCAGCGGGGAATGCAGGGCAGGCCTCTACTCAGTGCCATTGTATTTTGGTCTGAAACTACTAAGGTAGAGTGCCCTATCTTGCAATCTAAAGAAAGTCTAATCCTGCTTGCATAGAAAAAACAAACAAAGCAACAAACAGTCAAAAGGGCAGGGGTGAAAACATCATCACCTCATTGGTGGAGGTTACAAAGTGATGGAATAACTCACTGACTAAAAGTCAAATGGAATAAAGTGGCAGTTTAAAATAATAATAAGGCAAAAGCCCCCTCTGAGATAAGCATCCTGCTGTTGTTCCATGTCATAAGAATTCATCCTTTTTTATTGACCACACTCTTTTCTCTTTTTCACTTTTGCAGCCGGTCAGTTGAGCCAGTCTGCTCACTTCTCCCTGCAGCTGCCCTACACAGTGCTGGGCCTTGGACGCAGCGCCAACTTCCTGGACCACCTTTTTGTCGGCATCCCCCGGCGGCCTGGAGACACGGTGAGGAAATATGAGCGTGTTTTATCCCTCCAACACTTCACAGCACTCCTGCAGAACTGCTACAGGCTGTACGTTCTTTAAATTGAAAGCATGTTCTTTCATAGAGGTGTTTGCATGCTTCCACAGATTGAGAAAAGGAAGGTCGGACTCTCAACCAAACTAAAATAAACTCAACCCACTGGGCACAAGCTGCATCTAAATACTTATTTCCTAGAAGATATCTTAGATCATGTATCCGGCCACTCAGGAGTCTAATGAAGTCATACCTCAGCAGATCAGTGATTTCCCTCTACAACTTTTCTCTTTTCAAATGAACAGAAATGGCTGTGTCTCTCATCTTGCTAAAACATATGAGTGCTTGGTTAAAGTAGTTTTAATTAACAGCATCAGTTAATGCATCAGAATATGTGACAACTGGTGTTTGTATCAGTAATTGATTCATGATAATGTGTTAAAAACATTGTCATATTATAGATTAAAACATAACAAGAGCATTTGAGAATCATCCACTTTTTTTTTACTTAAATGACTGATCATATTATATTTGCCAACATATAAAAATGAACCCAAAATACTAATCAGTTCTTAAATTTTCAGTTTTTTATTGCAAGTCTTCCATTTAATTGCATAGTTATGGATCATGCTTATTCTTTTTGACAGTATTTTATTTAATAACCTCTGTGAACAATTGTAGTTTTCATCTGTGTTTAATCTGGAGTGTTGTTTTTTTTAAATTTACTTTTAAATTGCCAGACAGGGCGTTATTCACAATTTGCGTTAATTTCTCAGAGAATAATTCATGGCTCTTGATGACAAAGGTCTGGCATATATTGAGGGGACTTAAAATTGTTAGTTTTTTGTGCAAATTTTATTCAGACCCAAACTAAAATCTGGGTCTAGTGAATTTAAATATGGTTTCATAAGGAGACTGTCTCTAATTTGATATTATATTATTATAAGTTTCACTTTAAGAGTCTTTAATATTACGTTAACCCTGTTCATTGGAGATAAGTATTTTTCAGGTGATAGCAGTGACTTTATAAACTATAAACTATAAACAGGTCCTGTTCATACTGAATGGCATGATTGATGACATTACTTTGGGAAATGATAACGGTGCAGTGAGCTCCCTCACTGGAGCTGAAATACCGACACTCCCGTATTATCGTATTATTCTGCAAACAATCTTTATTTAACAGGCCTGTGATTATAGAGGATGTATGAATGACTCTTTGGATGGGGCCCAGTGTGTATGTGCCTTCTGTCAATCTACAAGCTCGCCTATATAAATCTAGTAAATAATTGATTGGTTTAATGGTTTTAATCTATTCGTCAGCTACATTTCTACACTACACTTCCTCAAATGTCAGCTCTCCTCAGCTCAGCACTCTCACTCTTCATCTCTTATGCTCCCCCTCTCTCTCTTTCTCTCTCTCTCGCTCACGTTGCACTTGTCACGCTGTGTATTAGGCACGACAGGGCCCTTTTTTCCCCTCCCGTGTGGTACCGAGGTCTTCGTCAAGCAGCTGATTAGAATTGCAGATAGGCCGGTCCACGACTCGGAGACTGTAGTGCACAGAGAACACTCATCTCAAACAAGCTGCTTTTCTGTCCCCTTTCCACACACTCCTGTTTTTCTATGCAAAGAAATCTGATCTTTTTTCTCCCCCTTCATTTTGCCTCCTCCTCGCCCATTCCTTCTACAAAGTGAATTAATGAATGCCTAAATATGTGGTCCATTATGCAGAGTAGATCTTTTTTTTAGCGAGAGGGACTCGGGAATTGGAGTAACTCCATCAGATCTACCTGTAATGAGGAGGAGAAGCTTTGCCGAGGTCTTTAGGAGATAGGGGTAGGCTTCAAAATCCTGACCGCCACTGCACCCTGCTCAGTAGGCAGGTTCGTCAACTCTCTTCATCCCTCTTTCTCAATTTTGTTTTATGTCTCTGTCTTTATTTCTGTCCTGCTTTCATTCTCTCACTTTCCTCCCCACTGTGCCCTTTGCAATTTCTCCTCCAACTTAGAGTCCCTACCTGCTGTTTCGCAGAGGGAGAGGTTTTGTAAAATATACTTGTAAATCTTCCATCTTCTGTCCAATCATTCCTGTCTCTTATTCAGCCCCTCTCCTCCTATTCATTTATTTTCCACCCTGGGGATTCCCTTTGCTGCTCAAAGTGGTTTACTTCACTAATCAGTCCCCTACTTGTCACTCTCACTCTTTCTCTGTGTCTTGCTCACCCTCCATCGCTGCGTTTGTCTCCCTCGCTCTCTCATCACTGTGCCAGTTTCCCTGGCTTTGAACCAGAGTCTCTCTTTTTCCCTCTGAAGACTTTGGAACACTTTTTTCTTCCAAACAGCCAGATCGGATCTGCTCCCAGGCAGCAGCGGTGCGGTCTGACTCGTCTCCAGCTTTGCTCCCCCGCCAGTTGCCGCACCGGCGGCAGCGCTTTCCAAGAGCTAAGCGACAATGGCTGGCGGCGAAAATGTGCTTGTTATGTAAAAAACAATGCTGTTGCTGCACGCTTATTCAAAATAGCTGCAAGATGTAGTTCCTCGCAATTGAAGGAGAGCGGAGAGTCACAATTAAAGAGCAGTGGCACTTCCACATTCTGCCAAATTTAGATCTGGAAATTAATTATTCCTCCCAGCCAAGGGCATAATTGAGCTTTTAAATTGCTGATATGATGGCCCCGCCCCCTATTAATATATCTTAACCACTTTGAACTCTTAACCTCTGATGTGCCTTGGATAGAGAGCGGCAGCATCAAAATTCAAGACAAAATCTGACTCAGGAAAACGTGATAAGAAGACCGACCAAATCTGATGATGATGCTGGGTTTTCCCAGATATCAAAGCACTGTACGCAGAGGTTGAGTACAGTCCGTGTCTTATATTGGAAGTTATCACTAGATGCTGAGCATTAAGGCTGCAGAGCTGAAAATGAAAGTTGAAAAGTGAAACTGTTACCAAAGACTGTGCTGCAAATTACTGCAGTTAAGATCCTGACGGTGAACTTATGGAGTCTTCAAAGTCAGTAAAAGTCTCACTATTACCGACATAAACAGATAGATAGATAGATAGATAGATAGATAGATATATGGATAGAATAAATTTACTTTTACCTCACTCTTTTTCTGAAGGGCAGAGGATGTTTCATCTTGTTAAGCCCGGTGGGACAAATTGGGATTTCTGAATGTGGGCTATACAAATAAAAGTTGATTTATTGATTGATTGATTAATTATTTGTCCCCGTTGGGGGGGGACTTCCCACACTACAACGTTACAAAAAACCATCAGAAGTCAGAGCCAACACGTGCAATAACATTATACCCTAAGCAGCTCTGGATTCACAGAGGTGGACATTGGGTCCGGACCAGCTGCACATCCGTATTTTTGTGCACGTTCAAAAACATCAACGTTTATGTATTTTTCTTTATAAATAGAGTTGCCAATAATATCGTCCAGAGGATTCCTCCCTCGAACACAATGATCATGCACCTTTCGTGGATCTGACTCTAATTGATTAATTAATAACAATAAAAGAAGAAGTGGACAGAAGAAAGACAAATGTGAAGTAAACACAAATTACACCATGTAAAAAACAAAACCAACGTTAAGAAAGTGTTGAGTAGGTGCAAGCAAATGTGACGTGTGTATTATGTATCATGAGTTTTTTATAGTGCAGGGACCATTCGAAACCTGCGTGTTTGGAATGGGCTGTTTACTTGGCCTGCGGTGATACTGGTTTGAATTTTTCTTTCTGAAACTGTAAAAGTTTATTAATAGGGATCATATCACAAGTTCAATTTGAAACAAATTCGACACTGCATTTCCTTGGGCCGTTAAAAATACACATGCCAAGTGTAAAGATGATAAGATGAACGGTTATTGTAATATGTGAGCCACAAACTTATATAGTTTTCCGCCAATAGCAAAGATCCTGTAGTTCCATTATCTTGGTCGCTGTGTTTATTTTCATATTACTTTACAATATATATCAATTCTCAGAATATCTCAACTTACACTTCTATTAACCTGTTTCCTCAGATGTGATTTTGTGCAACGGTTCCTTGTTAGTTTTTTTCCTCCGGTCTTATTAAATAATACAATCAACTGGATAACATGTCTATCAATATCATTCTGGTGGATGAGAATCAAGTTAGTCATTGCTGGACAGCTTGAAAGAAATTGTTGTGACAGTAATTATTCTGAGCCACCTCAGAGTTTGTGTTTGAAGACTGAGATAACGACTTGCTCGTCAGGACGCTGAGCTCTCACTCGCAGCCACAGAAATACTTCATTGCACATGCAGATATACACACCATAGATCACACACACACACACACACACATACACACGTCGGGGGGAAATAGCTGCTCCCCAAAGCAACATTCATTTATTTCAAGTAGCAGGTTGTCCGTGTCATACACCTACAGCTTTAAATAGCCACTTCACGGTAGCTTAGAAAAAATCATGGGACTCTCTTACTCCGCCCCAGAGGACTTAACATACATATTGTTAGTGTGTCTGTGTGTGTGTGTTTCATATGGAAATCTGCACACGATTGCTTGTATTGTTACTATATTCTATCACCAAATATGTGCACGCTGAGTTTATGTGTGTTTTTCGATCTCTCCAGGAGATAAGGATGAAGGAGTGGACGGCCATCATTCCCAACTCTCAGCTCATCGTCATCCCCTTCCCACACGACCAGCCCCACAGGTACACACACACTCAAAGATATTACACAGCACAAATGAACCATACATGTGCCAATTTTTCATTGTTCAAAGCAGAGTCAATTTATTCCAGGCGGACCCATTTATGCTTTTTGCCACTCATCTGATACCACTTAACCACATATTGAAGTTAATGTTACCTGAGCTCAATACAGATTTACTCTCTGTGTATCGTTACAAAACCGTTGCCCAATTGTGAGCTGGAAAATAATTCTCTCCACTCTCGCACACACACACACAAACACACACACAAACACACACACACACAGCCACACTATCACACTCTCTCATCACATACCACGTATTCTCCTGTTATCATTGTTCACATGTAGCCCAAAACCCAGGAGGAGCTCCAGATGGCTATTCAACACAGACGAACACACACACACACACACACATGCCTGTGCTCCCTCTTCCAGTTCCACATAGCACTAGTGTACTCACCAAGCTTGCCAGACTTGCCATCACACACAGACGCGCCCAAATACACACCACGAGTGAAATAAGATCCAACTAAATAAAAAACTGGTACATTGATATTCGTCCTACATACACTATCATTTGGCAGATTGTAGTATGATATATTTAACGTATCAAAGTAGCTTAATTGCTATCACAGTTCCCTTGAATCAGCAAAGGAGCCCAGCTTTCGTTTAACTGTGAAGTGAAGATGTTCATTCATTTATTTGATCTTAATTTTGATAGTATCTCTGCTAGTGCGTACCATTGTGTAACTACAATGTTTTTTCCTGCCCCTCTCTCTGTCTTTAGTTGGAGCGCTAAACTGTACCTGACTCCTAGCAACAGTGTGCTGCTGACGGCCATCGCACTGATCGGAGTGTGCGTCTTCATCCTCGTCATTATTGGCATCCTGCACTGGAAAGAGAAGGTAAGGACACATACGTGCACACACAGAGAGTTGTAGTTAATGCTGGCCTCTTCCTGATGATTTACTGCTTCCAAGTGATTGTGTGTGTGTGTGTGTGTGTGTGTGTGTGTGTGTGTGTGTGTGTGTGTGTGTGTGTGTGTGTGTGTGTGTGTGTGTGTGTGTGTGTGTGTGTGTGTGTGTGTGTGTGTGTCTGTGTCTGTGTGTGTGTGTGTAAGTGGGAGTGAGAGAGCAGATTGGTAACAACAAGCAGCAGATGGCTCTCACTGTCCCCATCCTGTATTCCTCTAGCCTCCCATTGAGACACACATACATGCTTTCTCTCTCTCTCTTTTCCTTTCTCCGTCTATCAGTCTGGCTCTTCCCCGGCCACAACCGGGAAGGACATTCAGCAGTAATTGCCTACTTCTGTCCTTTGAGCATGGCAGATCTGCCGCTCACTACAGCCATAAATGCACCCCACAGGGAGCCTGTACAGGTTTTCATGCGTGTTCTGTGCTACGGCTTCTCCTGGTTCAGTTGTTGTTTGAGTAACACGGTGCAGTCGCGGCAAAATGTACCCCGACATAGCGTGGTGGAAGACACAAAGACACAAACATTAGTTACCTCGGATTCTCAAAACATTAACAATTTTTTGGGGATTGTCTTGTTTTGCACTGTGGTAATGCTGACTGCTGGGCTGAGTGGTGCAGCAAGTCACTGCCATCTTCTCCAAGCCATCTGCTGTGCTAGTGTCTGCACTTAGTGTGTGTGTGTGTGTGTGTATGTGTGTGTGTCTTTGTGCAGGACACCATGTTACACACACAGAAGCACTCTAATTGTCCTCTTTCTGGGAAACAACTGAGCATCAGCTTCATCTAAACCAACTCTGCACCTAAAAGAACATGGCTGGTGCATGAACCCAGCGTCTAGATATAGCGGGGTCGGATCAGGTGGATGGGAGGAGAGGCGAGTTGGGTGGGGGTTGAAGGCAGTGTGGAGCCTTTTGAGGATAATGAGGGGAAGTAAAAGAAAAGTGAAAATAAAAAAGCTGTTCACTCGTATTGGCTGGCATTGGACTTCACTTGAGATGAAATCTTGCATGTTACCACAGAAAAAAAATGAAAGGTTTGCAGACACAAGGACACATTTATCACTTTGCATAGATTTACAACATTTCATTTCTAAAGACATTAGGTTTTTCGGAAAAAAATGTAAATAATAATAATAATTTGTTGAAAATTCACTCCAATCAGCTCTTATCTGACAACGAATTAGCCTCTGGAGGCAACAGCCAATATTTGGAGGCTTTTAGTTTAGACTGTTGATATCAAGGCCAAGACTCTGTCTTCCGTACATCCTTTACAGTCCAAGTAGTTCCTTTAATCACTGAGTCAAATGTTTCTCCTCGAAAAAAGAATGTGTTTGATGGTGTTTAGCTCTAGATGGCACTTTGGATAATGTCTATTTACAGCTATCTACATATGAATGTACATAATTTAAAAAGCTGATAGCTGATAGAGTTCATTCAAGGTGTTCCCCCTCTTTTGTTCTGTACACGGACTGTTTACCTGCGGGCAACCAAAACCTGCTCCAACGTGATTGGATATTGAAAACAAAAGGTTTCCATCCCCCGAATCATGTCACTTCTCTCGGATTCTTTTCAAATTCTAATGATTTTACAAAGTAAGATGCAAAGTCATCTCTAGCTTTTTACGTTGTTTGCAGCTCATGCAACAGAAACAGAGGTACCAGCAGAGCTTCATACCTGCCCAAACCTTGTTTACATGTTGGATTTATAGATTCACTCTAATAATGCCCTAAATATAGTTAACTTTCATTTAATGACAGAGAGGGAGGCTATCAGAACCAAAATAGTAAAAAATATGTATATACATTTACAGGTTAAACAGATGATACATAATAAGAGTTTAAGGTGAGTCAAACATCGGAGCCCGAGTGTCCAAGTTGCCCAAGGTCTACTTTATTCAGTCTGATAATAGCTTTTCCAATGCTGCCCTCTGACCCAAGTGGTTATACCAGGAATTTACCAAAGGAGCAATGGAGGCCTTCCACTCACATTGAATTAGTTTGCATACCAGCTAAAGCACAATATTCATTTTGATTTTAAAAACAAAATTACATTATCTAAGGTTGTTGTTTATAAAACCATGCAATAGTGTTTCTCTACCCCCTACATTACAGCAGTATTTTCCCTACCTGGTTTGGATTACCAGAGGTAATATGCTACAGGACTGTGTTTAGACTGACACTTTTTGTTAACGCAATACATTTGGAGTATTGTTGCTTTAATGGACATCCATCGGTTCTGTCAGGATAATGTGGTGTGACCTCCTGCACCATCCAGAGAATCAAGAGTGAGGGTGAATCCTGTTAACCCGTCGCTAACGTCCTCCCTCGTATCTCATCTTCTCCCACCTCTTCTACGGCAGGGCGTCCAGTAAGGTCAGGGCAAACCGCTGAGTGACATTTAGCATTTCTGTGTGTTTGCGCTGCCGCCTCTGGTTTTAACTCCTTTAATAACAAAGTCGCGTAGAGGGCAGAAGCATGTGCTGCCCTGCCTAACAAATACAGCTAACCGCAGCTTTTCACCGCTCCCATGGCAGGATGGGACAGGAAGTGGCGGGACAGGAAAGGAAAGGAAAGGTTCAAATATGTAACGAAACTATATTATGATACAAAATGTATTCTCCTCACCTGAGATGTATCATCCTAATCAAGGCCAGACTTAATGATTTGACATTAGATCCCATTGAGACTCAAGCATGACTCACTTTCCACCTGTTTCCAGACACAGGCGCACCACTGCGTCATTGAACCCTTCTGATTGACACAAATCAATGTCTCTGCAGCTTAATGATGAATCTGGCTGCATGATGACAATCTTCTAGCATTCCCTGGATGGTCAATTAGATCAGGCTCCGACCACAGCACAGCACAGCCCAGTGGATATTTATCCAAAGTAAAGAACATCAAGTCAATCCATCTGCTCCTTAAAACATGTTCCCTAAAAAATGCACAACATGAATCATTATAATATGCTGGTAACTGGAACCTAACTGATGGGTTAAAAAATGCGGTAAATTTTTTGCTGGCCATCTTGTGCAGGCAGCACATTAGTCAACATCCGGGGAGGATTGGCTGTCCTTTAAACAGCACCGTCATCTCAAAGTCTGTGAGCTGCACTGAGACTGGGTTCAGTCATTATCATTCAAAATCAGGATCTTACTTTAATGTTTAGACTTGAGTGTATAAAACTGAGGATCAAACCTGCCTGTTTGGAATGGGCTGTTTACTTGGCCTGGGGTGATGCTGGTTGCAGTTTTCTTTCTTAAATAGCCAATACACTTCATTTGGTACTTAACAATACACACCCGATTTGGTCCAGTCACAGCTACAAGCTAACATTTTTCAGATTAATTAGCTGAAGATGGTTAATAAACCAGAGATTGCAGATCCCCATTTTCAAGTCAGCAGCGTGGAAACAATAAGGTTGTTTTGCTCATACAAAAAAACAAGGCCTGAACCAAACTTTGTTTCATTGTGAATCGTTAAACCGATACAGGCTCTCTCTTTCCTCAATTCATCACTAATCTCATAGAAGTTATCTAGTGTAACTACATGGTAGACAGCACTTTCACCGGTCCAGAATATACAGTCTTTTTCATCTAATTTAGTTCTGAAGTGCCATCAAACAGTGACCTCCAAAAAAGTATGATAATGTGCTTCAGCCCTTTCATCCCGGGCCCCATCAAACCTCATTACACTGCGCCGCCATAAAAACAATATCCGTCCTTTTCTGAGCCATTATGATCTCAAGAATTAAATCATTATGACATTTTAAAGTGGTATTCCATGTCAAATGAATCTATTGTGTATTAACTTACTCACTGATGCCTTTACTCAAATATTGCTCCCTAGTACAATATTGAGGAACTTGACAAGTTACGGGTTACTCTGCAGATCAATATTTAACAGTTGTAGCTACTGAGGACTACAAAGAAAGTAAAATTATCTTCTAAAGTAGGCTCTTACTTAAATATGAAGATACAGAAATATATAGATACAGATAAATACATGGTCACACGTTTAGTGGGTCTTGAGTGATGTATAGGAGGAATTATACATAGCTTATTTTTTAAACAATTCCTGAAAGTTTACCTTCGAAAAAAATGTAATTTATGGTTTTTGAGGTTAGTCAAACGTAAAGGCATTTATAATAATCCAGTGGAGCCATTGCATAATATGGCAGTATAATGCTTATAATGATTTCCATATATAACAATATAATAATGTCGTGTAAAACTTTCCTTACCAGATCGATACTGTCACAGTACTTTTGGAGTGCTCAGTCAAATGTGTCTGTAGAACAGTGTGTCTAAAACTGAAGATGACATATAGAATAAAATGTATAGAAGTGCATAGATCTGTGAATATGTAGACAAATCTGTAGATTCCTGTAAGCATTTGGAGATATCAGCATGCACATTTACAAATCTGATTATGCACATAGATTGAGATACAGTTATGCCACTCTCTGTACACACACACAAAAACAAATATATTGCTATATTGTTGGCCCCATAAAAATGTTATCAAACTAACATCACAATTTCCAGAAAGTTGTTAGGCTGTAGTTCTGTAGCCCAGCTAACATAAAACCTAACATTACCATTCATAGCATTTTGTGATATGCAGCACTCCAAGTCATTACTCTGTGCTATAATCACGAAATGACAAAAGAACTTTAAATCAGAAACATGACAGCAACCATACCTTTATGCCTTTAAACGGTCTGAGGTCTCTTCATTGTTGTGTGAGTGGCCACCATGACCACAGGGACAAATCCTAGTGGGCCATTGCATCGGTCGGCTGGTGGACCATCACAAGAGGTTTTAGACTTTCTTTGATTGTCACTCAAAGTGTATGGGATCAGAATTAGTGACTGGGCCTTTATTTGTGAGTATTGGTACCTTTGTTGCAAATGTTCACATAGCCCCCACAACTGCTCTCTCCTTGTGTTCAGAAACAACTGTAGATCATTTGTGCGCTGTGAGGAGGCACTCTGAAATTAAAGAATGTATTTCTCAGGCCCTCGGTTTATGAAATGTTCTCAGTCTATAGAGGGCAATGTCGGCTGTCACTTCAAAGATTCAAAGAGCCCAAAGAATGAGAAATTACGGCTGTTGTCTCAAATGTTTCCTCACCACAGCAGGAATATTAGGAGCATGTGACTTGAGCGGGACCCTCGGGGTGGAGATGTTGTGGGGGGTGTGGCGGTCTATGCCGCAGTCTGTCAGCTTGTTCTCAGCTTAGCTTGGCACGGCTGCCTCCAGTCATCACACCTGTCTGTCCGTCTCCATGCCCACATGATGATAACAGCCTTTTGCCTGTAAATACAATATACGAGCTGTTTTTATACTCGTATCCTTACATGGCCTTTTCATGTTTATAAGAACTGTGTGTGTTTGTGTGCTACCTGAGTGAGTAAGAGAGGGCGAGAAAGAGAAAGAAAGATTATGAACATATGAAGAAATAAATATTCATTTATTTTGTCCAAATGCCTTTCATGTCAGGAAATAATCAGGCCCTTGTACACAGTATGAGCTGCATCTACACTGCTCTATTCATAACAGCAGAAGTTTCAACAAAGCAGTGGATACACTTAATAGAGCTCTAAATGAAACTAGAGAAATAATTTGATTATCTACAAATTCACTCAGTCATTACAACTCTACCTACTGGATTGAACTCCCAACAGAATCTCTACATACACCGACAAATGCCTGTGGAGCAGATTAGGCCGATACTAACTGATTATTAACATTCAAAAGGAAGGCGCTCACATATTTGTCAGAGATAGAAAGTGGCAGGTTCAGGTCCAGGATCAGTGATCACAAACTGCCCGTGGAACTAAGAAGACACAAAAAAACGTGGCAACCGAAAGAAGACGGAACATGTGATCCCTGCTGGACAGATGTGGCTGAGGAAGAGAAGCAAAATGCGTGAAAAATAAATATTTAAAACAAAAAAAGTCTTGCAGAAAACTAATTCTGTATGTTCTCTTGTTGTCGCTTGCACATTTTCCAAAGATCAAGTTCCATCTTATTTGACATGACAAGCAATTTGTTCATTAGTTCACCCCTCATCCTAGTTGAGGTTGAACCCTTGCTGTTGCTCTACTCGGTCTACAACCCCTGCTTTTATTCGTAACTTTGATGATGGCCTTTGTTGCTAGCATCCTCCATTTTCATTTAAAACCATGTAATGTAACTCGCTTACTTAACTGACTCAAGAGGGGATGGAATGAGTCAAGCTGACTGTGAGCGCCATCTGCTGGACAGCGCAAACTACCTGAGACAGACGGATGCTTTCACGTTTGAAAAAATGTTTACATTTCAAATAAAAGTGTGCGACAGCCCCGACACGTTTTGTTGTTCATAACTAAACTTGATTCTTCTGTTCACCAAGAGGAGGAAAGTAACGCCAATGTTTTCTCTGGTTTTTCCTCTATCACTTATTTGCTTCTAATAAAGTTAGCATGCTAACAAGCTAGCCCCGTCCCCTCCTGTCTCCGACATTAGTCACTCTAGCGTTCAGCCTGCTCACAGGGCGTAATATAACCTTTTGTCATGTAAAAACACAACAATGACTGAATCTATTGGTTACCAAACGCCTCTACCATACGCCTCATGCAAGTTACCAACTTCCATGAGGCAAGTTACAACTTGCCTCATGCTCCAGCTGCCTTCAGTCAGACAGAAAACTACCACATAGCCCCTTCAATTTATGTTTTGCTCGCTTTCCCCTGTGCCTTTTTTAATTTTTAATTACATAGTTGTTGTTGAACAGGCAAATGAGACCTAAATACACTTATCTACCAGTGGGTCCATTAAATTAAACAGTGTGACCATGTTTAATCAGTGAATATATCAGTAGGCCTAGCTGTTTAAATAATCTGAACACATTCAGTGAGGTCGTGACTGTAGAATCCAATGATGTGCCTGAAAAAGAGCACTGAAGGAAATTTGCAGCTTGTGTGTTCCAACCTTTTCTGTTTTCTCAGCTTGGGCTTTAGTTCAGTTGACACACTTGCTCATACACCTGATTTACCTTCTGATAATTGTATGTCTGTTGAAAATAAATATAACTTTTGTCATATGTTAGTCATTTGATTATGTTAATTAATGAAAAAGTAAAGACGCTTTAAAGACATATGTTATATTTTCTGCACCTATTAACATCTTTGATCTATATAGTTCCTGCGATTACGGGTGTTGGCGTCAACTAACAAAGTTAGCGGCAAAAGCAGTGATGACCTGATAATATCAGTGATTAATAGGTCCCCATAGACTGTAAATAAGATTGACAACACTTCTGGGATACGAAAGCTGCCATCTTGTTCATGTTGAACCAGAGTCTTTGCAGTAGTGATCAGGGGGAGGAGCGTCGGTAGCAAGTTCCTGCTGATACACATGTTTGACCAATCAATAGACACTCTCAGCTGTATGGCAGCTTATAGCATTAAAACTAGAAACCAGAGAAATTTGCAGTTAAGAGAAAAAAACATCTTTGAGAATTAGACTTTTTCATTTGGTCCATGTTCTTGACACTAACATGGAGGAGGCAGGCTTTATGACTTGTACTGCAGCCAACCACCCGGGGGTTATTGAGACACTTTAAACCGTCAAGTTCTTCATCTTAATTAGGAGTCAATGGTTCTTCTCTTCAATAATAAGCGGCCAAATATTTTTAAAAAGGTCTTCTTTGTTCGTATTTGCAGGTGTCATTCATAAACTCTAAGTTAAACTTGCTATCTTGTCATTATTTTAACTGTACTCCATGTTTGGAAGGATTCCTGGGGTTGTTCAGTGCATGTTCTCCTTGTACCTGGGTAGGTGTGTAGGTGTGAATGTGAGCAATGTCTGCCTCCATTATCTCTGTGATTGACTGTGGAGCATCTGGGGATGGGCCCACCTCCCACCCATCAGCAGCTGGGATTGGCTCCAGCTCCCTCACGCCACCTAAGGTTAAGCAGGGTAGAGCATCTTTTAATGAATGGGTTCTTATCAGTAGCCCCTGGTGCTGTGTTGCCCCACTCGTTTCATTTTCAGTGAGGTTGTGGATGACTTCAGCTCATAAATCTGTTCCCTTTGTTTACTTTCTCCCTTTACAACATTAACCAACATAATCTGCTGAGACGTTACTGGCGAATCGCAAGATGCTGCTCATTAAATTTGTGAAAGGTCAAGCAGCTAAATCGACCTCTGAAGAAGATTCATTTTGGGGCAGATCATCTTTTATGGTGTGCGGTTTTACCAGTGGTTGGTTGTAGGCGAATATGTCTGAATATGTTCTGTTTGTCTTTCTCCTATTTATTATTAGTTTATACATTTTGTTAATTTGTTGTAGTTGATTAGTTTTAGTTTAGTATTAGGAAGTTTAGTTTTTTTGTTACACTTACAGTTCAACGTCATTGTTTTTGTTGACAATATTAATCATCTTAGAAACATACAAACACATACTACATCCTTAGACCAAGTTGAAGGATTTTTAAAAGAGATTGAGCTTGTATAAACTAAATGCATTTCTCTCTCTCCCCCTTTGTGTGATCAGAAAGCGGATGACCGAGAGAAGAGACAGGAAGCCCACCGTTTCCATTTTGATGCCATGTGAAGTGCATCATGGGAGAACATCCTCTCCTGCACTACTCCGCCCGGCCGCCACCCTCCTTCACACACACACAAACACAAACACACACAAACACACGGAAACACACATTTTCGCACAGGCTTATTTCAAGGGCCAATAAATTGTTCCTCATTTGCAGCAGAAACGTTTCTTTTTGAAATTTTTCAGTCCTCAAGTCAGATGTGAAAAATATATGCTCCATTTCATTTATTCATTCCAGTGTTAGAAGTACAGAGGCTTGAACAAGGCCAGGGAAACACAAGATAAATCCTAATGGAGAGTGTAAAGCAGGACTATTTTGACAAAATGAGAGATTTCTGTTGAATTGCCCAACAAGTTATGAGCAATGTTACTTGAAACCGATGTGTGTGTTCCTGTCTATTGTCTTTGTCCTGTTGATTCTCCTCCTGTTTCCATTTGACTGAGATGTTGTTCAGGAATCCTTCATTTTATAACCTGGGAAATGAAAGTGAAGGGAATTCTGTGATATCGATCTGAGCCTCGCAACTGCAGCAGCAACCGGGGCAATCTGAGCAAAAATGGACGAGTGCTTTTTTTCTGCCACCAATCTCACCAAAAATGAAGAAAGGCCGTCAGGTTTGCTGAGAGAAAATGTTTCTTTCTCACTCTTGACTGTATCACAGTGCATCATGGGAGTGCCAAAAAGAGTATCTGTCTATCATCTTGCAAATGTCTAATGCTACTGCACCGAGGCTCAGCGACGACTGTTCCTCCAGCTTGTTTCATTCTGTTGTCCTCTGAAAGTTAATCTGCTGTACATTTATTTGTATTTATTTTACAAGAATGAGCTCATGCCTTTCCATGTGATCTGCACTTTTTTTAACTACTGATTAACAATGGCTGTTTTTAATGTATTTTGTTTAGTGTATTTTATTTGCAGCTGAATGTTTAAGCTACTAAATGTGTTGACTTACTTACATTGAAAATAAAGATTTGTCCAGTTTCAATCGACTTTGTGTTGGTTCAGTTTGTGCTTTATTAGACATTATATTGTTGAAATTGTATTAAACACATTAGATGCAGTAGCTCCCGAACCCATAATTTACCACTTGTAAGAAATGCCCCGCTGGAACTCATTTCTTAGAGCATTGTTTGTTTTGTAGCAGGGAAGCTAGAGGGGAATTTACACCCAAAATAATCATCTCTACACGCTCTCGTTATCTAAATTTGAAGTGAGTGAAGCCGTGCAGAAATTAAACTGCCTTTTATTTTTCTAAGAGACCCCCGGAGCCCCCTTTGAGAAACCCTCTGGTCCCAGCATCCCAGGAGCCACCCTGCTAATTAATACAAGGAGGGTGTTGACGTTCCCTTTATGGCCAATGACAGGGGGATTTTCTCAATCAGATCTCAACTGATACAAATCATGGGCGATCATACATGTTACACTAACATGAACTTCACAGTAATAGCTGTGTGCATGTGAGAGTTTGCTCAGATGGAGAGAGAGAGAGTCTTAAAGCAATGAGGGGGTGGAGCACTACAACTTATGTTAAGCTACACAGAGGAGGCACTCAGAACCGGGAAACGAGGTAATATAGCAAACAAAATAAAAGCATGGAAACAAATACCATACTACTGCTTAGATGCAAAGGGTATAGTTGTGTCCCTAAACCCTACAGTTATATTTAAAACTAAATATAATTGTAAAAGTCAAACTAAGATTACAAATTTGCATTTGATTCTAAACAATCAGCAGTGCACTTAATGATCGAAGTATGTGTTGTTCACTCTGTCTAAAAACATAACAAAGCTATTGCACTTGTCCATTATAAATCCCAAAACAATGCAAATAGCAAAAATCCCTAGTGTGATTAGTGTCATGTGTTCCCTTCTCCTCCTTTGTTTTACCTATTTTAATATAACGAGCTATGATTTCATTGGTACTGTCTTATTTTGAAAGAGAGGACCGGATCAGGGATGTCCTCAGTGTGTCTTCCTTAACAGCGACTCACTGATGTCAGCTGCGCCCACGGCATAAATGAGGCTGGTTCAGGAGCGTTTGTGAGTTTGGTCACAGACGGAGCTCAGACACTCTCCTCCTCTTTCTCCTCCTCTTTCTCCTCATCCTCTTCTCCGTACTCACCTCTCTCTGTCTCCATCCACCCTGCATCCATATGCGTCCTCTGGATACCTACCTCTTCTAGAGCGCGTCAGGATCAGTCCATCTCCACATGTCTCCACCTCCGCTGTGGTCCCTGTGTGTGCAGTGATGATGCCTGGCTAAAAGGCACTGCAGCAGCGTTTATCTTCCAGCCTCAACGCGAGCTGAGTCGCGGACCGTGGAGTGACTCTGGTGCCGCTGCTGTCCTCTGAAGCGTGGCTCTGCGTAATGGATTTACTGTTGGCGCAGAAAAGTTGGATTTAGTGAAGCGCTCCCTGAGATGGACGGAGGAGCAGGTTGTTTTTAGAGAGAAAGAAGCGGCTGCTGGGGTTGGATTCACACCGGGAGAGGAGATGCTGAGAGGTGAGTGACAAGAAGCTGCCGAGGAGTCGTGTGGTGCGCGTCAGGGTCCGGCGCTTTGGGCTGGAAGAGCCCACAGTTCATTATTTATTATTAGTATTAAAGCTTGGAGTCATACATGCATCCATCAGTTCTTTTTTCATGTTCTCCTGTTAGGGCGGTGGATATTTCATCTGCAGCTGATTGAGATTCGAACACGCATCAAACATTAAGGCGTGAATCGTAAAACAAAGTCCTCGTTTTTATGTATTTCTGATCACCTGAGACAGAAATGACGATCTGCAGGTAACGATATGCAAAGTGTCCTCGGATCAATGTCCACTTGCGTTCTCTGTAGCATCCAGTGGCGTTCTTGTGACTTTTTATTGGAAATCTTGATTTTCTCTTGCCTCCACTGACATCGACATTAACCAGTGGTCTGTAATGCACCTCTCCAGTGGCAGCCTCTGCTACGCCTCTCATTGAGCAGGGAGACACACCGGTTGGGTTTGAAGCACGTTCAGTCTCTGCGAGGGGAAAGCAACTAAAACTGACTTCACCTGATCCCAGATGTTTCACTGTTCGAGTGAGAGAAGGCAGCAGCAGAGGAAGCAGAGGGTTTGTGTAGCAGCAGGTTTGAGCGTCTCTGTCCATTAAACTGAGATGCATGGCTCTAATGGACACTTGAGGTCAAACATGATCTGAAGCCCACACATGGGCCGATCAACCACCAGGGAGACGTGTTTCCGACCTTCTCTACAAAAAACTTTGTGGAGACGGAAGGAAGAAGCACAGGAGGATTTCCGGTGACATATTTTGATTCGAAATCACATAAAACATTTGATTCTGTGAATAGAAGTCAACTCAGCTCGTGTTACTTCTCATTACTCACAGCAGCCATCACGTCTCCATGAATCTGTCCAATCAGCGCGTGTCCGCTGTGCTGCGCGCGATACACTTCTGCACGCGCACGGCTCCAGCCCGTGTCTCGCGCCATCAACACCTGAGGCCCGCGCCGCAGCTGCTGTGCGACAGCTCGTGCTGCTTTCATGGAGAGTTCATGTAGATCTGGGGTAGAGGCTGTGTTATATGCAGGTATTATATACAGGTAGATATGTGTAGGCTGTGTGTATATACAGGTATTATATACAGGTAGATATGTGTTGGCTGTGTTGTGTTATATGCACACCAGTATATGATGCACACACGCGCCCATGTTAACGGATTAAACCTGCAGCGCTTCAGCCGCGCTTCTAGAGATTCAAGGTCTTGCGGTTTTTGTTCGTGTTTTGCGTGCGGTTCACAACATAATATACAAAGAAAAATATCTTTCAGATTAGTTTGAATGTTTATCAGTCCAAAATGTCAAGAACATAAATGTTTGCACCACCACTCTAAAAGCATACCAGCATTTCTGTTGACTGGTTCAATTTTTTAGGGGGTTTTATTGTCAAATTTTTGCTGGAGCAGAAGATACATTCTGTCTAGTACTGGTATTTATTTGAGTAACCAGGACTACTATTATACAAGGAAATACAGTAGTTCTACCAGAAACCCCACAAAGGCTAATCAAAAGTTAGTTTAAAGAACTCCAGGTGATGGGCAGTAGTCTCTCTCTCTCTGGGTCTTCTTCTCTCTCACACACACCACGTGACTGATGCACAACAGGTAAAACTTCTCAAGGCAAACCCACATCACAGTAAAAATGATATTGTTTATGGCCATTTTCAAGTTAACCCTGTGTACAAGCAGCTGTGGCAGGAGTAGCTCCGCCGCAGAACCGTGGCTGAACTGCAGCCAGTGTGACGTCAGAAAAGATGTCACATGACAAGACCTAGCTACCCGCAGTAACTGTTCTTGTCCTTATTTAAGAGTAGCCGGCGTTACATGAAACATCTCAGCGGGATTAGACAATGCATTTTTTTAGGAGGTGTCCTGCAGACCCAACCTAAACTAGAGTATGAGTGTGAGGATTAAGAAAATAAAGAGTATGAGGTAATGTGTTTATTGCGATGCTTTGTAGTGTGGTGCTTGATACTGTTTGTTATCTATATCCATTAATGAACGTTCATAATGTCTTCTCTTGTTTTTACCTGACAATGGTTGCAACTCCTCAGTTGGTGCAGTGGTGGATGTAGGATTTTTCTAACTCGGGGCCACAGTTCATACGCAGGGACCAGTTATATGTCCAAATGTATACTGTTAGCTGTGTAGCTGTGAGCAGAACATCATTGATATATTTTGAGTGCAGCACAGGTAGGTGTTCATAACTTTTACAGATTTAGATTTGTTAACATTTCCAGACACAGGCGCTGGTGAAAAGATGATTAGATCCCATTTTGCCTGCCGTATAGCTTGTTTGCATTGTTCCTGCTGGGCCCGGACGATATGGATGAAAATATATCAGTTGATATTGATAATTGTTATGACAAATGTCAGGTTTTTATCTTTTATGACTTGTGCTCCGGGGTAAAGGCTCTTCTTTATGAGCAGAGTATGACGCTTGATAAACAGTAAAACTTTTAACAAATCTGAGGTAGATCAGTATGTGTTATACCTTCTCACTGGGCATTAGCATTACATGGACTTTTGTTATATTGCTATTGATGAAAATTTTGTTATATATTCATTCATATTCTTTTATTGCCCTGCTCTAGTTCCCTCTCTCTGCAGCTTTAGCGATGGGCTTTCATGAGCTTCAGTAAAAAATTTGATCTTCCACTTGTTATTATTTGGGAGGTCTGCTCTGTAAACGTTCCCGCGGTGGTTCATAGTATCCACCTACGATACTGGAGACAGAAGTAATGAGGATCCTGGGGGGTGGGGGTGATTGTGTGTCTTTCAAAATGAGTCCATTTAAATGTGCTGGTCCACTGTGCAGCTGTATTCACTGCTTATGTTAACCGTGCATTATTCTTCATTAGAACCCCCTCTTATCCTTCTCTCCCTTTCTCTCAGTCTCTCAGCCCCCCATCCTTCCTCCCTTCCTTCCTTCCTTCCTTCCTGGGTTCCATTATGCAATGTGCCAGGCTCATGCTCGCTCTCTAATTTACTGTGAGTGGGCCAACCTATTATGAACTCAGTGGGGATCAGGTCTACAGCAGCTTATCAGAGCGAGCCAGTGGAAGCTGTAACATGCTCACCCCTTGGTGCAGATATCATTGTAATACAACATATTTCACCTATTGTCTGTAGTCATGTTCAGCCCAAATGCCTGTCTCCTCATCAGCGCTGTATAATCCTCTGAGCTTGTAATCCTGTTTTTTATACTCAAGCTTTAGTGGGTTAGATTAGTGGGTGAGAGTCAAGTGGCTTGGGTGAGAGGTGATGATGTCCTGTTAACCATTACGTACCTATTATGGCAAGTGGAGGTGTAAGTTCCCCAGCAACTGCTGCACATATATTATTTAATTGTTATATTAGGCTCTTATACTTTTACTTTACCATCCCTGCTACTGACGTTTACAGTTCTTCCCTAAACCACTTAAATTCTTTACAATTAATATCATGTTTTACAATAAAAATAATTTTATTGTAATGCTGAAGATAAAACTGATAAGCTGAAACAAACTAACTAAGATTTTAAACACAGTTTTGATGATGAGTGAATTGTTCGTTTTTTCGCAGATGCAATGGTTCCAGCTTCTCTATTGAGAATTTAGAAACCAATAATCAGTTCATCTGGAAGTCCGTCTGGAAAACAATAATTTGCAGCCATAGTTCAGTTCATTGAGAACTGAGCCATGCAGTCAGAATGTAACCAATGGATGGGAACAGTTCATTAATGCTGTGTGTCAGGGAGCTGACATATAGTCGATAACAAGTAGAAGATTGGTAAATATCAATAGTTAGATTAGTATCACTGGACCATATCATACATTTAATTACATGACAGCAGTTGACATTGATGAAAACTTTTTGTTCTTCTTTTACTGGGTCTGTCCTTTCTCTCCCTGGGGTTTGCTGGTTTGAGAGTTGTCATGGTAAAAACAGGAACAAACTGGTGACAATTGTCCGGCTGTGCCATAAGATTGCTGGAGCTTAGTCTCGTGATCTTTGGCATCTGTTTGAAGTTAGGGCCATCGCTTAGGCAAAGGCACAGACACTTGTCTTGGATCCATGGCATCTATTAAATGTTGAAGGTCCCATTATGGCTGAGGACCTAATGGGAGCACTGACAGATACAAACTGTTCTTTGTTCCTTCTGCTAATTAAAAAAAAAAAAAAATTAGAGCTGGGCCTATCGTGATCCTTGGAGATAGTGACGGTTTGATGGATCTGTGCCGTGTATATAATATGTATTGTAATTGTGTTGGACTATTGCCTGCAAAGCAAACTGCCTCTCAGGGACCTCTAGGTTTTGCTTTACTCAACCCGCTGGTCCACAGTTAGAAATGTGAAATTCAGCCTCTGCAACTCCCTAATGCTCCATGTTCAATATCTTCAGTCTTACTCATTTGTCAAGATGATTCATCACTAAACACAGTATGATTTTCACTACTGCTCATTCGTGAATGATTTCTATTGGCAGTGATATGATGACATATACATTACTACTGCATACTACATTATAGGATTATCTTTTCTCTCAAAGGTCTAATCCTTTTTCAGAGATTTACTTTAAACTGAGTCGATATGTATGTTGTGCTCACTATTTGTCACGGTCTGCTGAAATCAATACTGCATATGGTTACACACTCTATGGCTGCTGAATAAGTTGAACATAAAGATTTAAAGTGCGTTTTATGTCACCTGTGGCTAATGTGTAATATCTCTTCTTTACAGCGTTGGTACTCTTCTTCCTAATAGAAGAGGGTTTCGCTCTGGCACAGAGATCTAAAGGTAAGCTCCAGCTTGAGTACGTTTCTCTCCTGTTAATGTTGTTTCGCCCAAACTGACTCTGACTGGTCTGAAATCAGGAGGAGTTATCTTCACTTGTATCATAAAACAAAATGGCTCCGTTCTCAATTTTGTCCTTTCTTTCCTGCCTCTTAAGTCCCTATCAGTTTTTTTGTCAGTCACTCTACCTCATTCATCCCCCAACTCAATAATCAATCAGTCTGTCTGTTCTCCTTTCTGCTTTCAGAGGTCCAGAGCGAACATGGCGCCCAGAGCCCCAACCAGAATGACTGTGGCACGTGGGTGCGTAACATCAATGGCGGGGTGTTCACGTCGCCGAACTACCCCAACACCTACCCACCCAACAAGGAGTGTACCTATATCCTGGAAGGTAAAACTGGCTCTTATTTCCTCTGAACACTTCCTTTTCTGTTTGGTAGCAGAGCAACTGACATGGTTTCCTGCCTCTCAGCGCACTGCCTCTTTCAGTGAATGTCATTCGTCGGACTGACATTGTTTCATATAACCTTGCCCCTATCTGATTTTTGTCTTCAATTTTCTGGAGGGCAACAAGTCTGATATTTTCTGAATGAGCCATTCTGTTTTTTTTTTTCACCTCACGGATAAAGCCCTTTGAAAATGATGGAAAGTAGCGCATTGTGCTTATCCCTGACTTATGGCCTCATCAGGCTGGTGCTGTGTTCATCTCTATAGGCAGGGTAGAAGACACCGCTATTGAATGAAACATAAAAAGAGATGGAACATCTGCCGACTACACGACTTAGATTTAACGGTGTATACTCTGAATCGCAAAAATCTGTGTCATCCCTTTAGCATTTATCACCAATAATCACATCCATCAGTGAATTAGTGACCTGCTGCACTGGAAGCATAATGAAAAGCATCATTAGCAGCTATAGGAGGAGAGGTCTGGGACATTGGTTGATTTGTTCTCATAATAAACTGATGACCTGTTTGTCCATGAGGGTAAAGCACTCTCTTTCATGCAGATGAGATGTTTGCCTTGCCGTGGTGGGTGATATATTTTACACATGGCTCAAGGGCTCCCCCTGTGGACAAAGCAAGCCCAGCTCCGTCTCTGAAGAATAAGCAGGGACTGTCACAGTCAGCTCAGTGGGCTGCGTGCAGTGGTGCACCACAGTCGGTCTGGGAGGCAACAGATGGAACCTATCATTTGCCATCATTCGTTCTTGAATGGCCTGAGTCATATTCATATCCGAGCTGCAGTGCTGAGCCTTTTGTTCTGCCTCTTATAGCAACCGAGAGATGCTCACGATTGGCGAAAGTGCTAATCAGATTGCTTTGTAATCATGATTTGTGGTTAGTGATGATCATTGATTGTGTCGTGTCCCCCAGTTCATCATCTCAATAGATCGAGTGATTATACTTGATGCGCTTTCTCTATCAAGCTGTGACGTGCGTGCGTGCATGCGTGTGTGCGTGTGTGCGTGTGTGTGTGTGTGTGTGCGTGTGTGCGTGTGTGTGTGTGTGTGTGTGTGTGTGTGTGTGTGTGTGTGTGTGTGTGTGTGTGTGTGTGTGTGTGAATGTGAATGTGCGTGGGTGTGTGTGTGTGTGTTTGTGTGTGTGACAGATTGAGTGAGATTGAAAGTTACACAGAGAATGAGACTCAACACACCAGGGAAGGGACAGACCGAGAGCAGGAAGTGCAGGAGAACAAGCTGCTCATTCAAGCAGAGAGGGATAACAAATTCAAAGACAAGAAGTGAGACCCAGAGTCACACAGAGAGAAGAGATTCTTCTGTATTATTTTACTGCAGTTCCACGCTGTAACATATACACATGTTCCACCCTTGAACTCGCTCTTTCTATTCTCCTAATGGGTCGTGTTTGGCTTCACCATGATTCACAGCTTCCCCATCACCAGCATCTTTATTTAGTATGATTCATCTCCTAAGGCAGGCTCTACTTGCCCTTGACAAATACTTCCTGTGTGTGCGTGTGTGTGTGTCCTGTGCATGACGTGACGCATGCTTGCAAATGAGAACATCCACCTTCTTGTTCATGTTTAAGAGACCATCATGGTGAAATATTAGCTGACTTTGTTATTTCATGCTTTTGCAATTAGAAATGTGTTCACAATAGTTTTTACCATAATTGCTACGAAACAATTCTCCTTCCCGTTAATAAATGTTGCTCGATCATTGTGGCTCTTTCTTTAAATAGATCCCTTCATATTTGAATGATGCTGTAAGGAGTACTAACATTCAGGAAAAGTCAGAGCCAACCTTACTAGATGCCATGCTTCATATTCATTGGCTGAATAAGGCTTTATGTGCCTATATGATAGAAGCCTGCACAGAGGTCTGAGCCAACTTACTGACGTACAAAGGTGGCAGCAACAACCTACAGTGGTCAACTTCAACACCATGAACCCACATCTGTCTCTACTATTTAGTCTCTGCTTTAGAATTCCAAGTTGATTTGTCGTTGTGCCTGTAAAAACAACATTTTATATTATCCTTATCATGGATTCCCCCCCCCCCCCGGTTTTTCTTTCTTTCTCCTCTCTCCATTGTTCACCCAAGCTCTCCCTAGACAAAGGATTCAGCTGGCTTTCGATAAGAACTACTACATTGAGCCCTCGTTTGAGTGCCGCTTTGATCACATAGAAATCCGTGATGGGCCGTTTGGGTTCTCACCGATGATTGATCGCTTTTGTGGTGGAAAGAACCCGGGCCTGGTCACGTCAACGGGCCGGTTCATGTGGATCAAGTTCACCAGTGACGAGGAGCTGGAGGGCCTTGGCTTCCGCATCAAGTACACCTTCATTGCAGGTATTTACACCCAAACTGTTTTAATTCAACTCCATTACACCCTTTGACTTTTTACACACATTTCTGACTCAAGTCCCTGTTCAGACCTGGTATTAACATCTGTCCTCAGAGATCAGATCACAAGTGACAGAGTAAAAGACTTATAACTGTCATTATAATGCATCCTGAATGTGTCTCCTATTCCCACCACTGGAATGCAAATAAACTTGACTGTCATTTGTGTTTGTGAAGACCAAGTCATGTATTTTTTCTACCCAGTCTGAGTTTACAGTTTGCCTGTGTGCGTGTGTTGGCAGGAGTGAGAAGGAGAGAGGTTGAGAGAGAGGAGTCACGAGGTGCTGAGTGAATCTCGTGCAGCTCTGCTGTGATGAAAGTGTCACCAATTTTAGAAATGTGTTTATCATCGTGTTGATTTTGTGGTGAGGGTCACAAACAATTCAACTGAGAATCGTTCGCTGGGAAAATGTTGCAGGTCAGAGGAATTAAGCTGAGGAGGTGGTCCTTCACATGTGGCCCAGGATGTATTTGGGTTCTCACAGTGAAAACAAGATGGCCAAATGCGTCCAAGCCCATCTTTGAATGTGTTATTTTAAATCAGATCTCATTACACATTCAAGCAGCATCTGGGTGTGTTCAGACATGTACTTGGTGCTGACCACATATGATTGGATCAGTCAGGACGGATGTTAACACCAGGTCTGAAAGGCAATAAAAAAGAGACTATCAGCAGGCTGGACATCCACAGATCACCGATGCAGTTTTCAATATTTCAAACGTCTTAGGCCTCCTCCCTTCCTTTTTTCTTGCTTCTCAGTAAACAGAATGTTCAACGGCTCCTGAGTCTGAACCCAATGTACCTAGAAATCAGCGTCTCCCATCCTGTGACAGACATTAGCTTCAAACAGAGCCTTTTCAGCTTTATCTGTCCTCCCTTAATAGGATCTTATCTTGTGTTCTCTGCTTACGCATTTCTGCCGTGTGGATTGAGAGTGATGTGCCTCCAAATCTTATCATTCCAGACCCTGATTTCCATCTGCACGTGGGTGGACTGCTAAACCCCATACCAGGTAAGCTCCTCAGTATTTCATTGGTTTGTCTTCGATTCTTTTTGAAGGGCTCCTCTGTGGTTGGAAGCTTACCGGAGGCTATCTTTGTCTCTGACGTGAATGTTAAATACACAAATGTATCTTTACAAGCACCATTTTACATGAAAGGAAAAAGACACACAAACACGCATGTGCACACATTTATACACATGAAAGAACACACACTTCTTTTATCCTGCGATTCTCTCCCTGTCTCGCTGCCATTGTTCCACTGTTTTCTTGTTGTCTTTTTATCCTGATCTGCTGCGCTCACTGCAGCTCCACCCTAAACTCTTTACTTATCTGAATAAATCCTTCATCTCTCCCTGTTGGTCATGCTCTGCGCCTCACCCTACACCTTTTCCTCTTTTCTTTCTGCTCCTCACTCTGTTTCTCTGTTTTCTCCCTTTCTTTCTTCTTTTTTGCCACTCTTGTACCTCTGTGTGAGCCCTTCCTCTCTCCCACACCTTTTCCTTCTTTCCTCTCCTTCACATTTCTTCTTTCTTCCTCCAGACTGTCAGTTTGAAATTGGCGGATGGGATGGGATTATTCGCTCTAGTCAGGTGGAAGAGGAAGAACGGGTGAAGCCTGGTGATGCTCTAGACTGTATCTGGACCATCAGGGCTCCCCCTCAGTCCAAGGTTAGTATGAGAGAACACTGTAGGGAGGATGTTGTGGCTCATGTTCGCTATATACTTTCACAACAATCTATTTCAATAAAGCTGTAGGTCTGGTCTTTGGTTGTATTTTGACAAAAAAAATACAGGACTTTATTTATAACATGTAGTTGTGATAAAAAATCTCTAAACATCCTGACTTCTCACTGTTAAAGCACTCAAGGACATTATTCATCTCTCTAGGAAATATTTGTTAAAGCCACTGACATTGGCTGCACTGAAAGACTGAACAATGTTGGATTTTTTAAATTTTACATTTGACTCATGAGTACCATTGTTCTCAGTTATGTTTAGTTATATTTCAGTATCCATACAGCTCATCCGTCTCAGTGCTTTGTAAGAGCTGTATGGTTTTGATCACAAGCTGCTCAGAAATCTGTTTGGTCAAAGCCCTAATGATGTCTTATTATTGTTATCAGGGTTAACGTCACAGCAAGTGATACAAAATCCCTCACTAGTGACTCAGGCACTCTGTAGTCTATCTCAGAACAGATATATAAAAGGTTATCCAAAAAAGGAAAATGACGAGAAAATGATTTAGAAATTTCTCATCAAGTGGAACCGCTCAGAAATTCTCAATCATTGCGGAGTCAACTCTAAAGTTACCCTGTGTACTTTCAATATGTTCCCATCATCTGTCACTTTAGTTGTTCCTGCACTTCACATTTTTCCAGTGTTTCCAACATAATAAGTTCCATCTAGGCCAGTAGCAGGAATGCACGCGCACACACACAAACATTGCTGTCGTGCACAGATTCCAGGTGACGGAGACGCAAAGTGCACAGTCAGACTGTCCCACTTCGAAGGCTTCTTCAAATGTGGCTGACAATTACATGCTTCCATCCCTGAGAAATGAATGCTCGAATGTAGCAGTGGTGAATGGAACAGAAAGGCAAAGGCTGCACAAGCACTTCCAATCTGTGAGAGCCAGGAAGAGAAAGAAGCATTTGCTTTCTGTGGCGAGGCCAACGCGCAGTCTGGCTTCATATAGATTTCATCTCTGGTGAACTTTGACCCACAACATTCACCTGCATTCGCTGTCACCCGAAGAATAAGATAGAGATCTACGTTAGATGCCACGTTCAGGTACACACACAACAATTTCTTTTCTCAACACTAGAATAACCTTACGTTGTTTTCTATCTGTTTTAATTAATGTGAAGTCACATTCAGATCTGTTCTGTTCCAAAGGTAATTAATTAAGTAAACAATCAGTCAAGTGGATGTAGATCTATAAAAGCCTGGAGTGGTTTTCCTCATTCAACCATTTTGAGTGAGTGCATGTGCTCTAGTAACGTGCGCTCCAGTCACTGGGAACAAATCCTCTCCTATTGTTTTGATTGTAATTCAATACATGAAGGTTGTGAGCAGTGTGAATACACAGAAAGGCCTAGCATGGGGGAAAAGCAACACAGACAAATCAATTTTATTTTAAAAAAAACAGAGTGACTACTGATGTGCTCTCATAATTTATGATGTTTATGAGAAGACATCTGAAATCCCACTGAAATGATAACCATAGCCGGGCAAGCCTCAATTCATAGCTGCTCTGTTTCTCCCTCATGACTAAATGAGTCATCAGCACACTGATATGCTATTCACTGGCCATAATATACTCACACAAACACACGCACACGCACACACACACACACACACACACACATCTAATGAAGTATAAAAGAGCAGATGCACACATTCAGTCACAGATTACATAATACACTGTCACATACAGTTCTGTAAGCAATTACAAATTTGTGTACAAAGTAATATTTTTATGCACACACATGTGAACACAAGTGCATGACTAACACACGCACACACACACACACTCCTCCCACACAGACACAGATTCATCGCCCACAGATATTTCACTGGTCCGACATGTGCAGTGTGAGGCAGCCGTTAAGAGCATCTGAATTTAGCAGCAGCACTGAGTTGCCTAACCAGAAATTAGCTCGGCGGAGCAGAAGGTACAGAGCAGCACATCCAGCAGCAACATGAGAGCAGCTACTTAACTGCTGCATGGTCACAGGTGCCTGTGTGCTTGATGTGCGCATTTCATCTGAGGCTAACTCATGACACTGCCATGCAGCCAGGTCACGGTGGTGTTCATGTAAGTTACTGACACGATTCATCAGAGCTTTTCACAGAAGATATTTAGATCTATTAGAATATGAACAAAAGCAAGGTTGCTGCATACCCCTCCCCTCACGCCTCCTTTCACAAGCATGAAGGAGAAATTTAAGTGGCCTTCGGGCACAGATGAGTTTAGCATATTTTAGCGTTACTCGAGCATGACCAGTTTGGTACCCAAAGAAGAGCTTCCAACAAAACTGGTTCCAGAGCTTTAAACGGCTGCAATACTTTTTTTTTCAAAACTAAAATGTGCTTTGCTTGTCGGGTATTTGGTCAAAATCTTGGAAAGGCGGTATTAGTGAATGGTGAGGTCAAGAATTGGCTCAAAGGCAATGAGCATGTTTCAGAAAGTATCATTTGCTGGAACAGCTAAAACGACTTCTTTCACACAGCACTGTGTTTAGCAGATAGAATCGCCCCTCTAGAGCCAGTGTTTGGTTTTCTGGGCTAGTATAGAAACATGATGGTTTAGGGTTCTGTGGAAGAGGTCCTGATCCCAGTGTCGATTTGAAGGGCTCATTCTAATCTAACACAAACAAAACAATTTATCAATATAGGTGATTGCATATTATAAAAGCACAATGATGAATATAATCTTCTAAGGCACACACACACACACACTATACACATTAAATACATTATTTATTCAATTGTGGTTTAACAAGATGTAAATGTTTGTCCGGACAGTTTGACTCCTTGTTCATAAGATGTATCTACTTTTATGGCAAACAGAGAACAGAAGGAAATGCTGTCCTGTCTTACACTTCTTCATATTTTTGCCACACCATCAGCCACCATAATGTGTTGTAATTATTAACATTATTAATGATGCCTTCCATTTAGATGAGCAAGTTAATGTTATTAGTTACGCCAGTGTTTTTTTTACACTGGCTGACAGTTTAAGATGTTTGCTGAGAAAAATGATATAGTCAGTGACTGAGAAATTGGTTCCAGTGAACTGTTAAACCGTCACATCACGAAATCCCCATCCTCCCTAAAGTAGCATATGATCACTCCATCAGACTGATTTACTAAGCAGTTGTGGTTGGATTGTTATCGTCACATGGATCATGTGAACATTTCAACATTATGAAACAGGCCTGAATTTCCTGCTGGTATATCACTGCAGCGTTCATCGTTCAGTTCACTGCTCTTCAGTCCCTGTGGTATTCTCTGAATTGAGACACAGCTAAGAGACATGGGGAAGGAGATAGAGCAGGGAGTACTCATGTCAGATATTTTCAAAGTTTAATTAAGTAGCCAGCCATCAGTATGTGAATAATGCATGCTTGCATCTCAAATTAGATTCGATTTACTTGGTTGTTATTTGATTTGTCTGTCGGAGCATCTTCTATCCATCTTCTAAACTGTGTAACCTGTTCCTATCCCAGTGCTCTCCAGGGACTCTCTTCCACCTGATTCGATTAAAGCATATTTTTCATGTATTTGCCCTCATAAGCCCTCAGCTGCTGATTATGTTCAGACAGCTGTGAGGTGAGACTAAAGATCGCAGTAGCGTTGGCGCATTTGTTAGCCTCCACACTGATATCCATCTCTCACCTTGTCTGCAGATCTACCTGCGCTTCATGGAGTACCAGATGGAACACTCTAATGAGTGCAAGAAGAACTTTGTGGCCGTGTACGACGGCAGCAGTGCCATCGAGAACCTCAAGGCCAAGTTCTGTAGCACCGTGGCCAATGACGTGATGTTGGATAACGGCGTGGGAGTTGTGCGAATGTGGGCCGATGAGAAGAGTCGACTCAGCCGGTTCCGCATGCTCTTCACTTCCTTTGTTGACCGTGAGTACCAGTCATCTTGGTCAAAGTCAAGTTCTGCCTTATTTATCCAAACACTGTAGCTGTGTCAGTGAAAGACAAAACACTGTCCCAGCTCCCATTGCCTCCTATAACTGTGTAGCAGTGTGTCACAGACTACACGACTAGTCGACTATCAAAACCATTAGTTGACACTGTGAATAGTTGTAGACGAGTTGTTCATCTGTGGGTTTAGCACCGTACAGTAACTAAGCAGTGGCAGGGGCATCTACAGCATATATGCAGTAGGGGGTGCTGCTGTAAGTGACAAGCAGTTGTCATGTGTGACTTTAACCCTGCAGTGTGGGAACTAAATCAGCACACGTGAAGTAAGAGCCAGAAAAATGTGGCCAAATGACCAGATTCACATCCTCGACTAAAAAGTTTAAAAAAAATTAAGACTGCTCATTGTTCACCAATAATACCAGGCCAGTGCTACCTATTACCAGGTAAAGCTACACCGGCTTAGTGCTAACGCTAGCAGCAGAAAAGTTAGCAGGCAGGAGCACCAACAGAGTCGAGGGAGGGAGACGACAATCAGAGACTTATTTTAATGTCCTATCACTGACCATTAAACGCCCCGTCTCTTTATCACACATTGACAGGGATTAGACTAAATGTGTCCCTTGTGATTAAACCACTACCTAACTACTTGTTGGGAATAGTTGATAACCACTATCATAGACTACATAAGGAGCATAAATTATCACTTTATTATAACATCAAAAACCAGTCACCACATTACCCACACACAGAAAAACAGTTGCTGTATGAGGTTCCACATTCTGTCTGATTCCCTAGCTACTAACAAACACTGAAGGATCTTTTCGGGGAAGAAGGCCAAACAATTATTCATGTTTTTTCCCATAAACAATTTTTTGCTGTACCAGATTAATATGTTTTTTAATATAGACATATTTTTTTTAATTTATTTCTCTATTTTGGTTAAAAGAGAAGCTGATTGGGTTTAATTGATCTCCTGGGAATAATTATACATCAGGCTTAATTTTTAAAGAAAAAGGGAAATTAAAACAAATTAGGTTGAACATAAGGAGACAGAAATGTCTGTTTCTGTTGGTGCACCATAATATTTTCATTAAATGCCTGAAAAGAGGGAGATATTAATTGCCACATTCTCTTGCGCTCTTCTGAAACCCTGGGTGAAGGCGTACGTAGTTTTCATCAGCAAAGCCATAACCATTTCAGTCAGCACTTAATGGCATTTTAGATTCCAGCAAGGATGGGTTTTATTTTACTCTGAGAATCCTTCAGACCATTCGGTTGCTCATTAATTCTGATCACACAGTTCATCTTCGAGAAGTCTGAAGTGAATGACTCCCAAACTTTATTCGGTGAGAGTCAGCCACCAGCTCCCAGTTTACTCGGAGGTCAGAGACAACCATTAATCTTTGTCACTCGGAGAACAAGATGAGTTTTGCCTTTCACACTCCATCATCCTTAATGTGCTCTAATCTTCTGACAGAGCCACCGCTGAAATGCAAACCAGACATATTAAGACTTTCCTAAATCCACACATGCACTCTCCCTCCTGCGCACGCACACACACACACACACAGCTCGCATACCTTCAGATGTGAGTTGTGAGCTTGTGGGGGGGATAGGGCGAGGCGTCGTTGACACCCTCTGAGGAACTACATTTTGAAGGCGGGAGATGTATAATCAGTGTTGAAGTGATCATAGTGTCTCGGGATTGACCTCGTCTACAGGCTGACTGGGAGATGGGGAGGGCGCTCACACAACGCATTCACACACATCTTCAACACACACACACACACACACACACACACATACTGTACATCCATGACCCTTTGTCAAAGTTATTTAACCCTGAGGCAGAAGAAGCCTGCAGGCTCGGAGCTCTCAACACAGTGGACCGCATAACAGAGTGAAGCTGGTGGAGCAAACCACAATCTGTTTCAGTTGTGATAAAGATTCAGAGTGTGTCTGCCTCTGCTAAACAAGAGACAAGGAACATTTTTGTCAAGGGGGCTTGGAAAGGATAGTTTGTAGACTTGTATATATCATAAGAGAAAGAGGTTCAATGTTACAAGAACCAAAAAAGGCCGTAGTACCTTAAAGTAAAATGTGGTCAGATATTATAGCAAACATGGAAAGAAACCCAAGAGGAGCTAGAGAGAAATGTATCCAAAAGGATATAATACACAGATATTACTGGAAACCAATTAGACTTCGTGAAATGGAATGTTGGAAGTGTAAAAGTCAGCTGGGTACCTTGGTTCCCTCATTCTGGTGTGAGATGTCGGAAATATTGGTGAATTTGCCACTTTCTGCTCCACCATTACACGCACAATTTCGTCTCCTTGGTGACAAAACAATAAAACCAGACACACTGGCCAGCAAATTCAGTTTTTAAAAAGTTGGTTCGACCAACTGGAGAAATCCTGGATGTCGCCCCTATGGATGTTCCATAGCAAAGGAATGGATCAATGAAATTGTTAAGATTTGAATATAATACGGGTTGAATTGATAATAGGACTTCACATATAAAACCATTAAGATCATTTTAAAATTAGCTTTAAATAGTAGCTTCTAATGTGAACTTGCAAACTGAATGTCCTTCTCTCACAAGTGCAAAAAAGTGGTGACACACACAGAGATTACATGGAGCGGTCAAGAGAGTTGTTGGTGATACAACTGTGTTGCTCCATGAACGGCTGGTTTCAGATTGCCACTTGTCTTAGACATCGTGTTGTCTTAGATCTAATAAAGGTTTGGACTTTGACAGGCATCAAATCTAATTAGCTGCACAAACATGCCTGGTTGTAAAGCGTAATTTCTTAATTTGCAGTGTACAGAAGGTAAATTAACGTTCAGTTCAAACTAATTAATATGGCTGACTGCGTGCTTAGTTGATTGCTCAGCTCAATTATGGAAGGTCTGTGAGAGATTGGCAGTCCTCCACTATATCAAAAATGTATATCGTATCAAATGTAATCTATATCAAATGACTTCCTCTGGGCTGCAGCAGAATATGACGCCACTGCTTTTCAACTAATGTCCAGTTCACCCATCTGTGGCCATACATTAAATCCAGACTTCCCATAGCTTTTACTGTGGCTCCAAATCTACAGCAGGACCCAGGTATCAGCCTCATCCCTCAGCCACGCTCTCTCCTCTGACTGGCAGTGCATCGATCTCCTGAGCCCAGCAGCCAGCTTCAATTACTGCTCATCTCCGTCTCTGCCATCTCAGCCTTCATACGCTAACACTCACTTTAATGTTGGGTCTCTCATGGCACCTGCCTGACCATCTGCGCACCCTGTTGGTCCAGAGCCATTTCTACCTTACCCCCCAACCCCCTGTCTTCTTTTATTCTTTTTCTTTATTGCCCCTCTCCTCCTGTCCCTATTGTAAAATTATCCACACACCCAACTGCTCTCCCCCTCTCCCCCCTCTCTCACACTCCCTTGACGTGGAGGTTGCAGCTCAGTGAAGCTGCCATCTCCTGCCTTCATTAGTCCCTGATGTCACATGATGTTTCTGCAGGAAATGGGGATGTGTGGCTTTGTGTGATCTGTCTCCATTAGACCTGAGCTTTCAGAACATAATAGAACGTTTTATCTTTTATTACACGCAACTACAGATTTCTGCCGCCAAATGGTTATTTTATCTGCGTTATTGTTTTGCAATTATTATCCGGGTAGCTTCTGGTCCTTATCTCAGTGTCGTCATCTTTTACTCTGAACTGGAAGCTGTGGCTTTTCTGCTTGTTTTGACAAATGCTGTTTTCTCTTGTCTCTTTCGGCCTGCAGCTCCATGTTCGGCCAGTTCGTTTTTTTGCCATAGCAACATGTGTATTAACAACTCTCTGGTGTGCAATGGGGTCCAGAACTGTGTCTACCCATGGGATGAAAACCACTGCAAAGGTGATTATCCTCTCTCTGCCAATCATCGCCCGTTTATTTTATTGTGGTTAATTTCTATTTTAGGTTTGATTTATTTGTTCCTTCTCATACGTATACATTTTCTGTTTTCCATGACTTTATTTTGTTTTCTTATTCTCTCTTCTTGCCCCCTTGTCATCTGCAGAGAAGCGATCAAAGGGGCTTTTCCATCAGATCACTAAGACCCATGGCACTGTCATTGGTATCTCCTCAGGGATCGTTCTGGTTCTTCTCATTATCTCCATCCTGGTCCAAATGAAACAGCCAAGAAAAAAGGTAACTCGTCCTTTGTGACTGTGACTGGCGTTGACTGGCAGAAAAACATACCAAGCCAGAAAGATAGAAGTACTTAATTGAAAGGGATTGTGGGATTCCAGACCAGATGGGGCCACATCTAGCTATAAAGACAGAGGAAAAAAGAAATCCCTTGGATTTTACACCATTACTGACCATCACAAAAATAAAATAAAACACTAGCATAGCACAGGTAATTGTTTGGTTCCAGTTGTCTTTCTGGTTTAATATCTTTCTATTAACTTGCTTCATCTATTTGTACTTCAGTTTGTGATTTCCTTAAATTACCCCATGGCACTACTTAACCAGAAAGAGGTTTTATACCTGGTCTGTTGAATCTGTTGTTTACATTATTGTCTCTGACTCCTCTAAATACATTTATCCATCTATGACTGTGACACATTGTGAAAAATGTTCTAAAGGATCTCGAGGTTTTTGGCTCTGAGCAGATGGTTTTGATGCGTTGAAGTATTCTCACCCTGCAACTGTATGAAAATCATTTCAGGACTTACAAACTACCATCATAGTTACGGTGCGTTCTGATGGAAACTACACTATCATAACTGAGGCTTCAAAATGTAAAAATCTAAAGTATGGACAACATTGGTTATTTTTATAATGCAAAATATTCTAAACTAACAGATATGATTGACGGTGATCTGGCAACATAAGCAAGAATCTGTCATCAAATTATAATACAGTCATTGCTAAATTATGAGCGCTGCACAAATGCAACTTTTTTTCCCGAGCTGAGCTTAACTGACTTAGATCCATTATGAGCATTATAGACAAAAATGCAGTACAGAAATCTCTCATAAACAAAAGGGTCTAGTGTATTACTCATAGGAGAGTCATACGTGTTCTTACATCTGTTGTCTTGGTATCAGTGTGAGAACTAGTGGTCTCCTAATCACTTAATTTAATGGTTCTTTTCCAGGTTGTAGCACGTCGACCCGGTGTTTTCAACAAAGCTGGATTCCAAGAGGTGTTTGACCCTCCGCACTACGAGCTCTTCTCTCTACGGGACAAGGAGATCTCCTCAGACCTTGCTGACCTGTCTGAGGAGCTGGACAGCTTCCACAAGCTGCGGCGCTCCTCCACCTTGTCCCGCTGTGTCCACGAGCATCACTGTGGCTCACAAGGCTCCATGGCCACTGGTGGTGGCAGTATGAAGCACAGTCGCACCACCCTGAGCTCTATGGAGCTGTCCTACCACAACGACTTCTCCAAGCCACCGCCCATGAAGACTTTCAACTCCACGGCCAGCTACAAGAAGAGCTGCTACGGCTACAAGCAGCACTCACAGACTCACGACTGCGACCAGCAGGTCATTGAGGACCGCGTCACGGAGGAGATGCCATGTGAGATCTACGGCCGCGGTGGCGGAGGAGTGTTAGGAGGAGCCGCAGGTGGAGGAGCAATGGGAGGCCCATCAGGAATAGCAGGAGGAGGAATTGGAGGGCCAGTGGGGATAACAGGAGGATTGGCGATGGGTGGAGGAATGGGAATGCCGGGTGGAGGAATGGGAATGCCGGGTGGAGTGGGCATGGCAGGGCCAAGTGGCATTGCTGGAGGTATCGGTGGTGGGATGGCGGGAGCCTGTGGAACCCTCAGTGTCCGTGGCAACAGCGCTCGTAACAGCACCACCATAGTTGATCCCCAACAGCGCTCCATTTCCATGGACTTCTAGATGGAGAGGGGGGGAAGAGAAGCAGGAAGAGAATGCAGGCAGATCTTTGTTTTCACTCATCAACATGAAATGGCAAAGAAAAGAGTCATAATAATCTTAAACTGATCGCTCCTGGTTCTTCTTTTATTATTTCTATCCAAGCGGCATTTGGTACTGTGGGTAATTGGGGGATCCTCTCCACACAGTCACATGTGGAGATTTGAATGAGAGACAAGAAATGAGGCACCAGAAGAAGAGAACCCCTGAGGAAACAAGTTGTTTACTTCTCCACCAAATTGAAGGATTTCACATGCAGGAAGTGCGGAGACATCTGCTAGCTTCTCCAGTCTTCTACCTGCTCAATCTCTCCCTCCATCAGAGACGTACAGGAGAATGTTGTCGCATGCAGATCCAGACTTTTCTCTGCTCGGTCGCCTAAAAGACCAGGAAACCGATCAAATACTGGGAGAGAGAGAGATATGGAGAGACTGACTTTTTACATGTATTCACCTGCCATGCACAGATATATATGATATATAGTGCGTCTTCTAATAATTTATTTGAGTCTTTATTTTTGTCAGTGTAATGTACTATTAGATCCAGTATATATCCAGCCTCATGATGATGTTTGGCTTTTAACTCTTTAATCTTTTTTCAAATGTTGCTCAGATGATTTTTAATGAAAATGACTTTATCCATGGTGTGGTGTTGATGATGATGATGATGATGATGATGATGATGAGTTTGATGCTGATCAGAAACCCGATGAAGATGTGATATTACAATAATTATTATGTAGTTTTCATGCTTACCTCACACATACACAGGAGGTACGCTCCATCCAGTCTCTCCTCAGGAAGAGTACATGAAGAGACTCTTATTTTGGTAAGAAATAGAATTGAAGAAAATACTATTTCTGCTCTGTGAGCTTTATAGCATATGGTCATTCAGGCAATAAGTAATCATTTATTAATTCTGCTTGGTTGTGGGGCCTGGACTGAATCGAAAATAGCAACCATCCCACTCTCAGACCCCCGTCCCTTCCACCTTATCAAGACATAATGTGATTTCTCAATTTCCCCATGAACCGGGTGTTTAAAACAAGCACAACCTGTTTCCCTCCAGAGACAGACATGTAGCCTATGTGGGACTCATTTATTATTTTAACCGCTGGTTGTATAATTTCATTCTGTCGAATTAAACGAGAGCTTACTCACCCATGGGTTGAGCTGTTCTGTTCATTATAACCAAGAAAGAGCTGGAGATGTCACGTTCGGGTAAGATACATATCGTGACATGAGGATTGACAAGAAACATTCTTACAAGGTGCTTTAGCTAACTAGAGTAACCACACTGCGGTTGGATGCCTCCGCCGAACAGTGCTGTTTCTGTGTACATATTTCTACATACTTTTTTTCTAGATTCATATAAGGTTACTGTGACCTTTGACTGCTGAAACATAAATGCTTAATCGTAAAAAATCTGGGTCGAAATGACAACTGGTCAAAAGTGAAAGAAATTCCCTCAGGCAGTCTTGATATATCACTTTCACGTGAATGGAATAGACAGATGGACAACCCGAAAACGTAATGCTCTTATTAAAGATAAATGATCTGAACAAAAAATGAATCGTTGGCAAGACTTTTATAAAAAATTTAGATTTTTTGTTGTATAAAAAATTCCAGAGATCCAGTGCATTAAGTTGCCTTGAGTTTTTGAGTTTTATTAATTAATTTTTTCCGTGTAATGATTTATTTGTGTGTGAACCTTCTGAGTTCAAATAAAAAGCTTTTTCAAGGTGATTGAATCCATTTGTTGCGATATGATCAGATCTGATACAACGAAACCCTGCAGATAGAGCCGATCCTCTCAGAAAATGTTTTTAAATCTTTGCAGCATTTTCGGCATCTCTTCACTCACTCCTGCTCACACGCAGATTCCTCTTTCCCTCTGCTGTCATGATGAATTTGTTTGTGGAATGCTCGTGGCATCCTTTTGAAATGTCAGATACTCATCGCCTCATGCATTGTTATCTGGTGACGTGCTCCTCTGTGACACAGATGTGGCCAGATGCCTGTAGGTCCATGAGCCTTCAAGTCATAGATGTGTGATGATTATCAATATATGATGCTGTGATGACAGAGCGACACCGCTGAGCTGCTGGAATTACTAAAAATAACTGTCATTGAAAATGGATCATTGAATATACACATCACACAATGTGCTCAGTAAGTAACTCACGGAAAACTTTCTTATTGTTGAATTCTACAGTTCATGGAATTAGCTGGAAAGTACACAATAAGGATTTTTGTGGAATTAAAGCCTTATCCATGTTGTGTATTTTTACAACTATAATCCCTTAAGGGTCGCTCCAACATCACAGGGAACGATATAAACATCATTCAGAGGAAACAAATGAGTGCAGCTCCACCTGCAGACAGACTCCTCTATTTATCTGCTGATGAAAAAACCTTCAGGAGGGGCTGAGCAGCTTTCTGTGAGGGAACCATCGATCTGCACTAACTGAGTTAATGACATCTGTACTGTTAATACATTTTTACTCGTCAGAATGACACATGAAGATATACACTTTCACGTTTTAAGGATAGACAACTTTCTTTGTAAATGTTTTTAAATAACATCTGATCTTTTATGATTCAAACAATACAATTTAACACTTTTCTTTCAACAGGGCAAAAGCAAAACATTATAAAAATAGCTAAATTGTAACAACTGATATTTTGTAGCTCAAAACGTATTGTTAAAGTATTGTGACGTTTAAAAAATATACTTAATTTTACTTCGGCCAGCAAAAGTGGAGTCATATCTTTTTAATTTTACTTATAGGTTACTGAATCCTTTACTTGAATTCAAAATTACAATTATTTCTTCTTAAACCTCCATGTAGCCCTGTGGTAAATTATTGCAAATCTTTGTAGTACTTGATTTTAAAATGTCTGAATGTAATGAGACATTTAATTAGCGTTGCATTACAATGTATACTCAGTCAATTTATAAAATAATAATATTAATAAGATAAAATAGGAATAATAGATACAATAAATAGATGCACATGTTTATAGATGTGTCTATGCAATGTAAGTCTCAGTGAGTGCAGGTAGGAGATACTGGCTGCTGTGGCGTTATGCAGTCTGATGGCTGATGGAATGAAAGAGCCCCCCAAGTGATCTGAGGCACGTGTCTGGTTGAGTGTGTGGCTGAACGGGCCCCTGAGCCCCTCAGCTCGGCGTAGGGAGGATGAGAGTGGTTGTCTGTGACAGCTTTAAGCTGATCCTCTTTTCTGTCACAGTCTCCACACTGTCCTGCTTCAATCCCGCCACAGAGCATGCCTTCCTCTCCAGCTCGCCAGGTATGTTGGCACCATCCATAAGTCCCGGTGCTTCCCTTGTAGCACACAGCAGCAAAGAAGATAACACCGGCCTCTGCAGACTGGTGGAACATCTGCAGCAGCCCAGTGCACACATTAAAGGACCCGGACATCCTTAGTAAGAACTGCGTGCTCTGTCCTTTCCTGTAGATGCACATTATGCTCACTGTGCAGGCTTCTTCAGGTCGATGTAAGCTATGTAAAGCCGGCAGGTGATGACATCCTCCACAACGCTGTCGGCCTGAAACTCAACCAACAGTGAGTCCATGGCCCTGAGGTGCTGTGGAACCAGCCTCTCTAGGGTCTTCATGACATGTGACATTATAGCTGCAGGACTGCGGTCATTGAGAAGGATGGGGTCCATGGAGACTGAGCGGGGGTGTTCCAGATCTTCTGCACTTTTTATAGCCTCAGGTAGAGGTCAAGAACTGATGGAACACTGCCCCAGGCGCTCTGCACACACCTACACCACCTTCTGTCTTTCCCTGCTTCTCAGGTACTTTTCACTTTAACTGCACTACATAGATAAGCAAATATTTGTACTTGCTCTCCACTACAGTCCAACCAGTATTGTTTGACTTTTTAAGTAATCAATGAAGGAGGAGAGAGAAGGCCCCCATGCTAACTCTTAAACTCTGTATCACATCCCTTTGTCAACTCTACCAAACTGAAATCCATGTCAGTGGCTAATGCTCCTCACACACCTCTGCAGATTATTTATATATATATATGTAATTTTATTTACATTCTCTTTCAGGGGACATTGAATTGACTTATATTGATTTCCTGGTAATTAACCTAAACCCTAGTTGCCTAACCTACAATTAAAACATAAACTGTATTGATTTACGTTGTAGGATCTGTTTTTTTGTTCCTATAAGGACGATTAACGCCCCATAATGTGAAAACACATTTAGGTCCCCACAACATGAGTAAAACCTGGACCACACACACACACACCTATATATTCCACGTATTCTTAATAATGAAACATAATAACATGCATTAAACAGACCAATATAACCTTGCAGCCATACCACTATCAGTGAAATGTCAGCCTAGCATATGAACGTTATGAGCTGTACATGGTACCTGAAGTAATTAAACGGTGTAAAGATTATTTAATGGAGTGCACTTGACTTATATGATGCACTATGAAGTTAATCAGTATATGTTGTTGTTTCAATAATGTGTGTGTGTGTGTGTGTGTGTGTGAGTGTGTGTGTGAGTGTTCAACATGCCTGCAGCCTGGAGGCAGCAGCGGACACACTGAGCGTCTCGCTTGCCGGAAACCGACACACGAGGCGAGCAAAAACATTTTCCACCGGCTCCGTCTCTTTGTCCATCACCTCCCCGCTGAAGCAACATCCACAGCGACACCATGGCGAATGTAGTCGATACCAAACTCTACGACATTCTGGGAGTGTCCCCATCGTCGACTGAGAATGAACTGAAGAAGGTAAACGTATGGGAGAGGCCGAACAAACTGTTTCATCATTCAGCGTCTGTTCAGAGTTTCGACTTGTCACTCTGCTGCGATCAGGAAATGCGTTGCTATACGCAGCTAGCTAACGTTAGCCGAGAGCTGGGCTAGCCTGCTACTCATGTGAGCTAGCTGGCCGGGGGGATCATGTGACGGCTCTAGCGTTTAACCATCATGGGTTCAGTGGAATTGTGATATTCTCAATGTTATGCTCGACCAGTTTGTCATTTTTTAAATAGTTCCGTTTACGTGAGAAACGTCATCCGGAACTGATCTTGAGTTAATTTGTAGGAAACCATCGGTTGACCCCATGTTAGCTTTAGCCCAGGTGGTTGTCATGGTGCTAGCCTGTCGAAGGTTGCAGGTGTAGTAAATGAGTTAGCTAGTGGGTCCAAACAGCTAGAGACTAGTTACAGCTATCTAACTAGCAACACATCTGCACTGTCACTATTGAACAACGGCTCAGGAAACTGAGGTCACTTAATCTCCAGGTCGCAGATAGTTGGATTAGCGACACCCACACCCACAGTCAGTTTAACACTCTAATGTGGGCTTTTTGACATTGTCTCTATTTTACTGGCATCACTGTAGTGGAGCTTCAATGTTGTGTTCACCTCCACAGTTGTCGAACCAGTTCTTTTTAGAGATTAGCTGATGATGAGATGGCTAATGTCAAATTCAAGCTTTGCTAGCATCAGCTAGCTGGCGGCACTCGGCGTGTCCATCGAAGCAGCAGGTTGTGGTTTTCTTTAGTCATGGCTCTGATGTGACACGGCTGTGGTGTCAGTGATCAGTTCACATGTCCTGTTACCTTACTCTGACTCAACTACACCTGAAGGTTTAGCCCACTTGTCACATTCGACAGTTTTATCTGTTCGTCACCTGCGTCTCATCCTAGCTAGATGTGCTAATTAGCATACGCATGTTACAGAAAGCGAGGGCGCATAGCAGCCATAGTTAATCTGCTGTAGATTAGTCATCATACGCACCTCACAGGGGGACACATACAGCAAACTACCCAACAGTACCACAAAGCGTTTTAACATGAAAGACACCATCAGTTAATACACTCAGCCAGAGTTGTCAAAGTTACTCCTTCGACTGACATAGTTCCAACAAAAATATCTAGTCTTCTGACAGAAGAGAAGAAATACACAACACAAGTTGTTCAACAATGAGGACCTTTAGTTAGTTTTTCAGATGTCGATCGTCACATGTCATGTCAACACACTGTTCAGACAGATCATCTCTGATTATCATAGAACTTTGCATTGAGCTGGCCATGTGTGTGTATTCTTCATAACTCCCGGGGTCCACGATGAACGATGAGCATCAGTTTGTGAGGCAAGCTATGATCATGTAGCGTTCAATCTTTGCTCGCACTATCACAAGATAACAACATGGGTTTCCTTAAACCCATGTGGTTTATATAGTTGTTGGAAGGTGATGTTGACAGCAACATATTATATGAACTTGTGATGCGTTTTTGTTGTTTATTTCAACGCGACCTTCAGTATATCACCACACCTCAGACACAGGCCTTTTTATGAAAAAATTACGAATCTGAAAACATCTGGGACAAAGAGAACAAATATCACCTGTTAAACTGGAACACCAGCGCCACATCTGGTTTAGTCAGGGTGACTTGTGATTGCGTAAAGAGCAGTTAAGATCCCCTCACGTGTGTTTGAGTCATGTGTGATTCCAGTAAACAGTACATGTCTGTAACGATCCATCCATTAGCTAATCAAGTTTCATCTCTTGGCTTCTCCTACAGGCATACAGGAAACTGGCCAAAGAATACCACCCTGACAAGAACCCAAATCATGGTGACAAGGTAAGATATACGTGATTCACTGATGACTTTTATCGACAGTGAATGTGTCGAGTTTTTTTGTCTCTTTAAATGACAATGGGAACAAGAGTGACTAAAATGGTCTCTGATAGAGTTGCACCTATTGATTTATTTTCCTTTCTGATTAATCTAACAGTAATTTTTTGGTACTCAATTAATTTAATAATGAAAAATATAAAATGTAGAAACTTGTCATTTATATATATCATCTTCTCCTGAATAACAACAATTATGACAAAAAACTTCGAATGCACTTAAAGTCATTATTATTCCAAAACAAATTGCCCAGTCTGAACTGCTAATGTTCCATTCAAGTAAAAGGAATATATCAATATAAATGAATATGTCCAACAACAAAATAAATGAAAACTGAGCTCTGACTAAAAACTCCTACACTTTAGATCAGGCGTATTCAATTATAGTTCAAAGAGGTCCAGTTAGTCAGAATTTGAAAACGGTATCTTAAAATACAATAAAGTGCTTAGTTTTAGAAGATAAAGTTTCCCTTTTTTAAAAACTTTATTCTTACCTGCATTTCACAAATGAACAGTTCAGCAAATATGAACTAAACAGCTTTAACACTCCTTTTCTGTTTGTTCACTACTTACTCTTGTTCAGTGACGGAAACTCTACCCTGTGCTGCCAGGATTTACTACCGTAAAGACAGAAAAAGCTAAGCAGGTTAAAATATGGCTACCGTAAATGGCAGAAAAGCTGTGCAGGATAAAATGGAAACGAATCGAATAAATGGTCTGGGTCGTATAGAACAGAGTCTGGGTCCAGTCCGTGGTCCTCCGATTGGTGACCTATGCTTAAGATGGCCGTGGGAGTTTTTTCTTTATTTCAGCTTACTCATCAAGTAAATCCATGCTTTGACTGTGTGCAGCCACCTTCATTATGATGTGTCGCCCCAGCCTTGGTGTCTGAGTAGTTGTTTTTCTGAAAATGATTTTTAAAAAGATGTTTGTTTGACATTGGCATCTGCACCTTTTCCTTAAGCCATTTATCAGTCCTATTATTATTGATTTGAAGGTCTGGCCATGTAGTCTATGTAAAAAATAGTGTGGCGTTATTCATAAATATCCCAATAATTAACAACTACTGCCACAGATAAAATGTCTGATATTTGGTACATTTGCAGCCTTAAGCCGAGCTCAGACTACTTTGGGTTTGAAAACCTAATAGAAATGACAAATATTGAGTAAAGTCTTTACAGATATCCCTCTCTCTACTCTTAGACACGCCCACACTACAAGAACCGAAAATAATGGCGCATCACACACTACAGGATATGATTACGATTTTTGCTCTAGAGTCACCTACCCACCACCTCTTCTCGCATGTGACTTAATGGGGAAGCAGAACTTAATCTAATGTTGATAAACAAAAGCAGAAGGCTTAATGGTTCTGAAGGATATAATGTTTTTCTGTTCTCTTGGTGAGGTTATTATATTGTTTATCAGACATATTATTGTATCCGTTGGCAGTAGCAAGCTAGCTGACGTTTACCCCAGAAGCTACACACGGCCTGCTTCAGAACTGCTGCAGACTTTCTCTGGAGTTTCTCCTGCCAGCCCCCTATTCGAGTGAGCTCAAGTGAGAATAAAGCGGCAGATTATTCAGGGGATACACCGCAAGCGAATGGGGGCCTCTGCCTGCTGCACCATCCCTCACCTGAAAGCTTTGGAAATGTTTCTTTTGTTGTGAATGCGTCTGACCTGAGTATCTCCTTCTGTGTTCTTCATATGTGAAATGCAAACTCCAGAGAATATTCAGACATTTTATAGTCAACTGCTGGAATTTAACTGTTTCTTGGCAGCCACATCGGCTGCTCAAATCTCTCTGTCTTTCTCATTGGCTGTTTTTTGCTTGAATTCATCCTGATGTTATCATCCCCATTTAAACTCTTAATTATCAAACATGTATGATAATTGTCAGGGTGGCCCTCATGATTTTTATGGGAATTACAGTGAGCTGAATCAGTGTAAAATCTATCGTACTTCTGGTCGTCTGAGCCCAGCTTTAATGTTATTTTCTAATAAATTTCTTTAATGCAGACAATGCCCTTAAATTACTGACCTTTTTATTTTGTAACTAGGCCAACGCCCTAGTAATACATTTTGCCATTATTTAATTTGTTTTTAACCATGCAACAGATTTTTCTGAGCCCCCCAACAGTTTCATCACGGACCTCCCATTGCTCTACACGATATTGTCATTAGCTTCTAATGTAGTATCTGTGGAATATTAGTGGAAACGTTGAACATTAAGGGCTCGCTTTCATCTCATCTTTTTCCCCATGGCAGAGTGCCGTTTTCTCAGCAGGGGATCACAGTGTAAGCTACAGAAAATGGCAGATTCAGAGCATTAAGCCTGCAGGTGGTTCTTTGTAACAGGGAAAACAGTCACACTTAAGCAGATAATGTGTGTTCTCATCCTTTTTAATATCAATGAGATGGACTCATGTTAGGTTTTTCTTGAGATAATGTAAGAGGTGCTGACTGAAGTATAAGGGTTATATGGGATATTGGGTGGCAGGTTGTTTAATGACCCTTCTGTAACCACACAGCAGTTAAAAGCATTCTTTGCCCATAATCTTGTTGCTTTTACAGCATAGTTGAATGACTGCTGCTGCAATATGCATGAGATAAAGGTCATCTCCATAGTCAGTTCTCCTGATTTCACCTGCAGGTCATGTCTGGAAACATACGTTAAAAGACCTGTAAATACCCACTACTTTAATGTAAAGGAGCTATAATGTCCTCAGTGTTTTAAAAAAAATGGATGGCTCTTGTTACCGTTTGAATGTGATGTGACAATTATTCTGTTCCACTATTTGGAGTTTTGTGTGCCTCAACCTGCTGTCCATTTGTTCTGCAGTTCTACTGTTCTGACTTCTCAAATTGAAACTTTTTTTGTTGTTGATTTTGTTTTCTGTCCTCTCTAATCATAGTTTAAAGAAATCAGTTTCGCCTATGAGGTGTTGACCAACCCTGAAAAGAAGGAACTTTATGATCGCTATGGAGAACAAGGCTTGCGGGAAGGAGGTGGGGGTGGCGCAGGAATGGACGACATCTTCTCCCACATCTTTGGTGGTGGACTCTTTGGCTTCATGGGTCAGGGGAATCGCTCTAGGAATGGTGGCCGGAGGAGAGGAGAAGACATGGTCCATCCACTCAAGTAAGACTTAGCTTTGACACAAACTACTTGCGTGTAGGGCTGGGCCATAAAACGATAAGTATATCATCATGATATAACATTTCCTCTATAGAAATATAAGACATAGCTAATAAATTGTTGAAGAACTCATCCCAAGCATGTTTTGACAGAGTACATGAACAGCCAATGATAATGAGAAAAGCACCGCGCTGAACGCATCATGTAGCTAGAATAGAGTTACACCCACATCAGGTTAGGTTGACGCACACAGCACAGTGTGTAGGAGCAGTGGCAACACGGGTGCTAATGTTGGGCTCCTGCAGAGAGTTGGACGATTCTGCATAGATACAGTGACAGAACGTAAATGAATCATGTTTTCCGCTACATTTGTTGTTTTAGTGGTTTTCCATCTCAGAATAATATTGACCAGTGCTGCTTCAGGACAGACGCTCATTAAAGTTCCAGTCGTCCTGTGTCAGAGTCTCTGTTGGAGTCTGCTTCCTCCTCGTTCCCCCTCTGACCTGTGCTCACTTTACACCTTAACAATAAACACCTGCACAGATCAAGTTATTAGGACACGTACAGGACTGATGTTTACTTTGTTTTTTGAGTCACTTTAGAGTTTATGAGACACACATTTAAATCTGCTACACAACACAAGACTTAATTTGACGCACAGTCAGGACATCAGGGTTAAAGTGACGGGAAAGATCAGGAGTCATGATCCGACCCCATTGATTAATAACCGAATACAAAGGATTATCAGTTTGTGTGAAAGGGACAGAGACAAGCAGACACATTCTCACACTCGCACACTCCTGCAGACAGAAGTTCTTCCTGCAAATTGTGACGCAAAGTGTGATTTTACTTCATTGTTGCAGAAGAAGCAAAGACTTGTTTATCGAGAAACATAAATATAATTTTAGCAGGTTTTTATAAAGAGTGTGAGTGGCCAGAAAAAATCCGAGGAGCAGAATCCCTTATTGACCTGTGCAGAGTAATGTGCCTCAGTGCAGCTGATTTGATTTATATCTTGATGTATAGAATATCGCCCAGCTTGAGTGATATGTTTGTACTTGTATATTTTGTATTCAGAATTAATTAAAACCTCTTTTAATTTCAGTACAAGCTAACATTGTGGTTCAACTTTGTGGCACTTTACTACAGGGTGACACTGGAGGATGTTTACAATGGGAAAACAACTAAACTACAACTTAGCAAGAGTGTTCTGTGTAGCACCTGTAATGGGTAAGTTGTATAAATATTGTGGTGCTCTAGTCCCTAACGATGTCTGCTTCATTGTGTAGTCTATTGCTGTTTTAATCCTGTTACTGTTTCTCAGTTTAATCTCTGTGTTGATGCAGGCAGGGGGGAAAGACTGGTGCTGTACAAAAATGTACAACATGTAGGGGGCGCGGGATGCGCATCATGATCAGACAGCTGGCCCCAGGGATGGTCCAACAGATGCAGTCTGTGTGCACTGATTGTAATGGCGAAGGTAAGGGACACAGTAATCAAACCACAATCAATCATCTCTTTTATGTATCATCAGGTCTTGACCTGCTTCACTTCTGTTTTCTCTAACCAACCCAGGTGAAGTTATCAGTGAGAAGGACCGCTGTAAAAAATGCGAGGGCAAGAAAGTTTTGAAAGAGGTGAAGATTCTAGAGGTACACGTGGACAAAGGCATGAAGCACAGCCAGAAGATAACGTTCGGCGGGGAAGCTGACCAGGCCCCTGGCGTCGAGCCCGGAGATATTGTCCTTGTCCTGCAGGAAAAAGAGCATGAGGTAGGTGGGCTGGTCTCCCAATGTCAACACATTCATCTTACACTGCCCTCTGTAACACCAGAGCTCTCTGTGTGACATTGTATTAATAATTGGGGCACAATTTTCCAGATTTTTGCTGATATCATGGTTTTACTCGTCAGTTACGACTTCTTCTCTGCCCATATAAAGGTGACCATAGTTCTAAGCAAACTTGCCTTGCCCAGACACAAATTTCCCTTTCTTTTTTTCTTCATAGCATACATAGATTTGCAGGCTGCAGTTTCAATGTTTTGGTGAAGTTCTCTTTACGCATTAAAAATGCACCACATGTGCGGAAACATCTATTTGAAGTTTTGGTGCCCCTGACATCAGACAACTTCTGAATATCTACTGTGAAGGACTGTATCGAAGTTTTATGGGGTTATTGAAGCTCTTTTTGCCTACCTTTTCAAGGCTTTCTTCTCCAAATATGACAAACAAATTAGTCGAAATGAATCTAGAATAAATAGTATCATTTTCAGTTATTTTTTCTTGTGCAAAAGCTCCAAGTATAGCAGTATAGGTATAGAAATCCAAACCTCATTAAAAACATTATAACCAAAGATTTATTTCAGTGAATATAGCTCAACAGTTCACACAGCTGCCTCACAGTAAAAGTCACTTTCAAACCGCTTGCGATCTCAAACACAAGCCTCTTTTCTCCTCGTTCATTTGCTTTGTGTTGTCCTTTTGATCCATTATCAACAGGCTTCGTGTATTGAATTATTAAGCACTGTCATAAATATCCTTAAGAAAAACTTAAACTAGTGGTATCTCTCCTAAGAGGAGTCACCTGATCACTAAGGCTTATTCTAAAGTAGAATTTTTGAAAGTATTTTTTAAGGAGGTTTTTGGGCTAATGCCTCAACAAAAATAGAAAGGAAGTATAAAAGGTCAAAATCCTAGTCTTTTAGACAAAGTAAACTCAGTGGGGAGTTGTAGATCTCTCCTGGTAAGGGGATATATTCTTAAACACAGAGAAGCAGACAGGAAAAGCTTCAAGTGTTTTCAGTCTGCACACATCATGCATGCAGCCTAGCTCAGGTAAACTCGCATCGAGCAATGCAGCACAAAGCTGAGCTGCCCATTGAGTTTCCTGCCTTGTCTTTTGTTCCATGGCTAAATTCCATATCTCCCTGGATCAATTGATCGTTCTTTTAGCTGCAGAGTTAGAGCAGGTATAACAAAACAATGGTCCAGTGCACTGCTGTTTACAAACTTATTGGGGATAATTGATTCGTTTTGTTTCTTTCCGGCAAGATATATTGTAGAAGTAGTTATGTTAACCCAAGTTAGAAAAAATGAGCAATTATTTTGAGTAGTCAGGTTCAGCCGGTGGTGTCAAAGCTCTCGTCTGTAGGATCAGATTATCTTGACCAGAGGTAACCAACAGATCAGTCTCGAACTACTGGTTGATCTCGAACGCCTTCACTGTTGATCCCCTTAATGCTCTGCAGTAGTTTGTTGGTCAAACTGGCAGTATGTGTGCTGCGGTTCTGCAGCAGACATGCTGGTATATCTACTGTATTACCTTGAATAAAAGTCGGGTTATGAGCTCAACTAAATGAAAGGTGCATCTTCCACTCTCGAGATATTCAAAGCCTTGTTAAGGCATATTAATGGATTAACTCGCTGGAGTGCTTTTATTTTTAAACTGGTATAGGAAGTGTTGCAGAGATGTATATTTGTGACATACTCAACAGATAAACACTCAAGATTCATAGCAGAATAATCAGTGAAACGGGGGGGGGGGGGGTAGATCTCAGCTTACATTTCAAATTAAAAAGTTATCTTGGGATTTAAAAGGTTGTGTAAAATGTATACATGTATTTGGTTATTAAAATGCGCACTAAAAGGTTATATAAGTTCAATGTTGGCTATATGAGTCGACTTGTGTCACATCAGTCTTGTAAAGTGTGACGTGAATTATTACTGTTTACGTAAAAACAATTGTTGTTTAGGGGAACTCTAACCAGACATGGCTGATTGGATTAGATAGATTTATAGTGTTACCTTAAGATGCTGCCACCCTCATTGGATCAAGTTTCATCAATGTTATCAGGTTCCCTCTGGGAGTTCAGTTTAAATCTGAAACTGCTTTTTTTCATCTCTCTTTCCTCCGCTCTGTCAGTCAACTCCCTTCTTGTCTAATAAGACACTAATAATAAGACTATTCTGCGATGTGACTCGTCTGCTACTGCAGTGAGGCAACCATCTGACTTTGAGTGTCACGTTCGCTTTTACAAATCATATATTTCATTTGATAATCGTGGGCCCTGCCGCTGATTCACAAACATAAACCAAATCGGCTATCTGCGAAAACGAAATACACTCAGGGGCTTGTGGATAAATTATGCCCACAGTGTGTCTGAACCTTTTAACACCAGTAACTCTGACTACTAAGGCAACCCTAATATGCATAATAATGAAGCCCTTGCAGGTGTTAAATGACTTCTATTTTTGGTCAACAGTTTTGCTCATGTAGACCTAAAACAAAAGACATGTCATCTTAAAGTAATTTCAGGTTTGCTAGTTAACAGTAATCCTTCATCCCCAGTCTAAAGAGAGTCATGTGTTTACTATTTACCCCATAATGTCTGTGCACAGTTTTACACATTGGTATTCATGTGGTATAACAAGAGATTGTTTTAAAGTCAAGATGAAATTATAAGATCTCAGCAAAATTCAGTTTTGTTTTAACATTAGGTTGTTACGAGGATTTTCAAATTTCCGTGAATATATAAAGTTAGAAACTTTCCATGGGAATAAACTAGAAATTGTGGGGTAATTTCTACTAACTGTATCCAACTTGTTGTATACATACATAAATATAAACATTTTGCTTTGTCATAAGCAGACATGCATGCAGGCATTTCTAATACAAATTTCAAATATTTGCTTTTTAGACTTAATCCATTTGTGAGTAGATCTTTAATGGATTCTTTCATTGAACAACAAAAAACATGAATATTGAATAAAATCTACCAGCCGCGAGTAATCGAGGTGATGGTGTACTTTTGTGTGGACATGCATACCTCCTACTCTGCTGTAAAAAGTTAGCCTACTGTATACATATAAACTTGGTATTAAAATGAACATGGCTTCAGGGTAATCAATATGCTAGGTAATGACAAGATGTTCAAAAACAACAAAGTCATAGGTTTCCGTTTCTGGTAGACAATGTTCCCATCTAGCTGCATCCAGGGTCCAGCTGAGTCAGACTTGCCTAGTCTTGTTTTCAACAGTTTAAGTTCCCTGTTATAGGCTAACTTTTGCCAAAAAAAAGTGTCAACATTTCCAAAATTGCGGGGCTTAACTTCCCATAGAAAGTTTCCTCTTCTTTGCAACCCTAGTTGTTACTGACGTTGGACCAGACGTTCACTGATGCATAAATTATTTGGAATGAAGCTTAAAGTTTGCATACCCAAGTCATTGAGCACCCGCCAAAGAAACTCTCCGATGTACAACAACATATCAGCTGTAAAACAAAATCCTATTAGGACTAAACAAGAACTCAAGCCGTTCATCTCTGAACTGATGTCAGCAACATCAACGCATCTTGACTAACTTGTCTTAGACCTGTGCCACGCCCCATTCCAAACAGTCTTTACATACTGGTTTCATTTTAATGAAATTGGTACTTAAACCTTCTAGCACATTAGTGAGTTAACAGTAATGGGACTTTTCTTGGGTTTAAAAAGAAAAGGGGGACAATAATAAAAAGATTACATAATGTTGAGACTAGGGATGGGCATAATTAATCGACGATCGATTAATTGATCATTAAGAATTTCGTCGAGGACATTATTTTTTCATCGAGGAAAACTATTGCATGTTCGCTATGTGTCGGGAGGTTGGAATATCCGAGCTACCCTGAACGCAGCACAGCGAGGATGTTAGCAGCTGTAGCAAGCAGTCCGGTGCTAGCCTCCGCTCCGCTGCTCGGCTTCATTTCCGCACACGGACCGTCAGTCCAAGCGGAGGGGAACCCAGACAGACCCGGGTCTGGGTGAGGGGTTCCGGGAGTGAGGGCGTGACAACAACCGGACTGAGAGGTCGAGAACCGTCAAATCGAGCTAGCGTTCAGCGACTAGCTGCTGCTCGCTCATCGGGGCTAAAGAGTACAGCAGCGCATATTTTCAATTGTAATCATTGAACTGATCCCGTTTAACTGCCACAAGAGTTGACATCTTGTAATAAAGATCTCATTAAGGAAACACGCTGTGTTTTTTCTATTTTCACAGCATTTTTATATAGCCTATAAATAGTGAATTTTAATTCAAAAATATTAATGATTGATCGAAAATCGATCGTTTATTCTCCCGACGATCGATTAAGACCATTTAATCGAATGCCCATCCCTAGTTGAGACAGGAATAATCTATTAGAATTAATTCCACAAGCAACTGATATATCTAAACAGAGTTTCTACTTCAAGGAGCTGAAAATATTGGTTACAAAATAAAAAAATTTTTAATGTGCATCTATCATGTATCCGCTGAATCTTAATCGTCAAAGGTTGCTGCAATCGTCTGGCTTAATTTGGCTTCGTTATCAGTGTATACTGGCTTGGTTTAGTGAGGATACGTCCCACAAAAGGGATTTTGGCTGACCTGGAACAGAAGGCTGGGCTACAGTAATAGCCCTGCTTCTTTGTCCCAAAGAATATGACAAATATAACTTATGATCCACTATCATATGTTAGTGGAGGCTGGAGGCAAAATAGTTCCCTGATCTGGGAACATGAATACAGAGAGCATCGAATCTAAAGGGACATTACGCAGGATGATATTGTGCCAAGCCTACAATCCATTCAATAAATGTTTAAAAAAAAAACAGCCAGGTGTAGTATTAGTCTTTCAGTAACGAAAGAGAATAAGTTATGTAAATGTTTTTGCTTGCAAAATAAGTTTAAATTTGAGTCAGTTTTTAATTGTGAAGGCATCCCCCAAGGTTGATAACGTAATAGGCCAGTCAACCTTATCACCCTTCTTGCTTTTAGTCTCGGCCTAGATTTCAGATAAAAAATAGTTCCATTGGTCCGTCATTAAGCAGTGATCACGAAAGGACTGGTATAGCTGCGTTCAGACATGCACTGAAGTCTGCAGTTCCCCCGTATTTTCTCCGGAGGAGGAGCATGTGTGAACACAAATGTCCGAGTGAGACGTTCTGCAATCTCTGCTGACTTCTCTGCCTGGCCTCCTAGTATAATGCCTGTAGCAGTCCAGGAGCAGTCGATGTGAGAACACAGCTGGATTCACTGAGAGCAAGCTAATCCAGCGGAGGATGACGTGTCTAGCACACCACAGATGCAAACACTAAAAAAACTAATGTATCTCTGTGAAAAAGCAGTGTCATAAACTAAGAAGACACCTACGAAGATCTCAAGACTGTAATGATGTGCCCATCACTCCCGAATAACTGAGCACAAGGGATGACCCCTCCTTATTAAGAGCCAGTTCTGGTGAATCGTGATGATGGTGCACTCACATTGCCTCTACTGTTTTACTTGGCTTACACGTTACCTCTTAAATACTCCTGGTCCCCTGCCTCTGCCCTCCTGGCACCAATGTTTAGGATTCTACCTTTTCACCAGCGGATGCTGATTGTGTAAAGTCTGTTGCATTTAGTGTTGAGACATTTTGGTCACTTAGTCATAAATAGTTCATCAACTGTGTTATAAAACCATCTTTTCTACCCCCCCTCAGACATACAGGCGAGATGGCAAAGACCTGTTCATGAACCATAAGATCGGCCTGGTGGAGGCGCTGTGCGGTTTCCAGTTTATGGTGAAGCACTTAGACGGCAGACAGATCGTTGTGAAGTATCCTGCTGGCAAAGTCATTGAACCTGGTAAGACTATTTTTACTTAATATAGGATTTAGTTAAATTGACAGTTTGTGACATGGGTACATGTTTATTGGGCAAATTTTATTACCACAGATAAAGTGATCAATGTCAATCAATACTGACCTCACCCCGCCCTCACCCTGCCCTTAAACACTTTCACTCTCAACCATGACACGTTCACTGTCTCAGCTATGTGGGATTTGGGAGCTTGTTAGCCTGGAGGTAGCTAGAGGGACCCTTTTCCAGCAGCCTGCGCTCACTGGTAGCCTGCAACAGGAGTAGAGAGGCATGTTTGATTTTTTTTTTTTTGTGATTCAAACATGGGCCATAAACACAGCCTGTTACCCAGCGTTCATTCCCAATCTGCTGTGCTGCGGTGTTATAAAACTTATTTTATAGTAACTGTGGCGTCTGACAAAATCAACATAAATCCAAGTTAATGACACCAGCTGTTGTGTATTTGGCTACATCAGCACCACTGAAGGCTCTCAGCTTTGCTGCCGCACAGCCACGACCTTCACTGGGCTGACTTGGGGCATTTTCCCCCAAAAACTTTACACACTGGATCACCAAGCCAGCGTTTTAAGATTTCCACACTGTGGAGGTCTTTGGGGTGAGGGTTAGTCTGGGTGGAGAGCTGAGACAGAGGAAAAGATGACTGTCTTAATGTGATGTGTTTAGAGTTCCAACTGAGAGCTGAACTCAGCAAGGAGGCAGCTTTTATATAATGGACTCGGACATGTGTGCCCAAGTCAAGGACACTACACAGTACTTGATAAATGAGTTGAGACTGGGGTCAGCAACATCCTCAGTGAGATCTTGAAAGAAAAGTTATGAAACACCTTCCTCTTACACCCTGAGGCTATTACTATGCATTTGGTGCATTAATACATACCAATACACCATAAACATCATGGAGATGTGTGAAATGAGCAATATAACATTATCCTGCATGATTAAAATTGTCTATAGAAAATATGAAATTTAATCAATTGAAATGTTTTTCTTTTCCAGCCTCTGTCAGGGTTGTGCGAGGAGAGGGTATGCCCCAGTACCGAAACCCCTTTGAGAAGGGAGATCTGTATATCAAGTTTGATGTCCAGTTCCCTGAAAACAACTGGATCAGCCCTGAAAAACTTGTGGTACGAACTATTACTTCTTTCGTTGATAACTGTCTGTCAGGTGATGGTTTTCCATTACGAAGATCCAAACATTCAGAGCAGCTATTGACAAGAGCAAAAACCTCATCCATCTACTAGTGTCTGTATACTAATAGTGATGTTTATTATTCATGTTACAAAGTCACATTACAAACTTGGATGACAAATAATATCAAACATAAATTTAGAGCCACAAATAGATTTAGGGCCTTGTTTAATTTTTTTTTGGTCTATAAAATCTCCTAATTACTAATTAACACTATACTAGTTTGTCACGTATCCTGTGAGACTTGCTACCTGGAAAATTGTCCTCTAGCATTCAAGCCTCTGAGAGGAAATGGCCGACAGAATGTACACAGACTAGTTCTGTAAATTACAGCCTTTGAATGAAGTGGAAAAGAGAGCTTACTGCCTGAAACCTACGGTTTCCGCTTCCTCCCATTTTAAAGCCCTTGTCCTTTTCACATTTATGGACAGACAGAGAGCACATTCCAACACTTATTAGATCAACACATGAATCAAGTCTTTTAATACTTAATTATGTATTTGTTTTGAGTAAATGACAACAATACAGCGGTTCCAGCTTTCTTCATTTAGTCTTTGATAGACAACATTTTTGCAATTTTCGGAAATTCTTTTTGGCGATTTGTCATTTTATTTTTCTGATATGATGGTCTGTCACCTCACTCATTCAGCTGCATGATTAACCTACGAACTGGCATATATTATATATTTCATTAACTTGTATACATCGCTGACACAGATTCGGCTGACGTCTGCCACATTATCAGCACTGATCACAAATTTATGTACAGTGCTTTTCTTAAATAAGTCAAATCTTTCCTTGTAGCTGCACATATTCATTCTTTGATTCAAGCCCTCCTGACTCGGCCTGCACTCATCCCCTCTATCGCTCTCGCTGACACGTAGACACACACAGAGCAGTGGAGTGAGATCCAATAATAAGTGGTCACAGCTCTTCCATAACTGCATTCACTAGTACTGTGTTAAATGTGTACATTGCACACAGTACTACCTATTCTTCCTGAAGATGTTGTGCTCAGAGTTGCTTTTTGCATCATGATGACTGTTCTTCATGTGTAGGAGCTGGAGGATATGTTGCCCTCACGGTCCGAGCCGCCCATCATCACCGGAGACGCAGAGGAGGTCGACCTGCAGGATTACGACGTCAGCCAGAGCTCGTCATCAGGCAACCGCAGAGAGGCCTACAATGATAGCTCAGACGAAGAGGGCGGACACCACGGGCCGGGGGTTCAGTGTGCCCACCAGTAATCTCATATCTCCCCCCCCCCCTCATATACACACACAGACACACACACAAACACACCCACATTCTACAATGGGAGAAAATGTAAACCAGAAGGAAAAAGGCTTGACAGATCCTCAGGCACTGATCAGACATTACATTGAAACATGGCACCTGGAATTGTTGATTATTAATGTTGTTGACTGTGTGTTTGGATTTATTTGATCTTTGTGTGAGGAACTCACTGGGACAGCCACAGTCTCATTACACTGCACCTGCAAACGAGTCGTAGAGACTTTAAACTTAAACGTCAGATAAACATCAGATAATAAACTAAAAACAAGTGGTTGCCCCAGTGAACACTGTGCCCTGTGTGTGAAAGTGATCTGGTGTTAGAGGCAGCCCCCAACCCCTCCACCTTTCTATTCCTCTTTCATCCCCGTTGAATCCATTCCCCTGTGAACATGCGAACTCCCGATCAGTCAAAGAAAGGAATGTTTCTTGTTTGCCGAGTGTGTGACTTGCATTTTGTATTCATAGTATTTACAATAATTAATTTAAGAACTAACAAATGTGCATACACAGACAAAGCAGCTGAGCAAATGTGACTTGCAGATCCTCGGACTCATGTATTCATGGACTTCACTCGGCGCCATTCGTAGGATTTGTTTCAGATTTTTACAGCTTTATTTTCTTCATAGGTTTTTAGTTTTTTTCATTATATTATATTCAAACAAAAGATTGGTTATTGTGTATATCCTTGAACTGTTGGTAAGCTTCTTCAGCTGCTGTAATCAAAGTTGTGTGATTTTTAAAAAAGAAAAATGACAAAAGCCTCTATAGCCTGTATCTGTGCTGAGACCATCTGCATGTAAAAAGCTTTGGTATCCGCACTTCAAATCAAAACATTGGCCAGATAATACAGCACACTTAAGAAAACGTCTATGAAGTTGTTGAATAAATTGTTGAAATATGTACTTTGTGTGCGTCATATTTTTTTCTGCATTCTGATCAATAATCATAACATACCCCCCTTGTGGTTTTATCAAGCAGATCAACTTTTGACACTTTTGCCATCACTCAAGCACAGTAGGGATGAGCAGAATTGGTTTTGTGGAATATGAAGCCTGAAAACACTATAATGGAGAAAAATACTTTTTTCTTGCCAAACATGAATTAGTATAAAAAAAAATATCCACAGATGTCAACAATTGTGAATTAATCCAGTAACTTCTAAAAGCAAATCAAACCTGCCTAAAATACATCAATATTTTGTTAAGATCTGTGTCAGAACCTGAAAAGTTTTCCATCATCTTGTTCTTGTATCTATAAACCTGAGTGAGGTGTGACGCCGGGCTAACACCATACGCAGAAGTGCTGCGCAGCTCCAGGAAAAGCCAGGTGCCTCCTTTCCGCCCCCCTGTAACATAAATTGTGCTGTTCACGTCGGCTGCTATGCCCCTCGCATATAAATTGATAAATGAACAGCCAGGCAGCTGCGCACCGCGCGGCGCTGCCGTGTCCGGTGTAAACCAAGCGTCACACCACCACCACCAGCCTGAACTGTTGATACAAGGCAGGATGGTTCCATGCTTTTTTGTTGTTTACGCCAGATTCTGACTCAACCATTTAAATGTCACACATGAAATCGAGAATCATCAGACCAGGCAACGTTTTTCAAATCATTTATTGCCCAATTTTGGTGAGCTTGTGTGAATTGTAGCCTCAGTTTCCTGTTCTTAGCTGACAGGTCTTAGTGGCACCCGGTGTGTTCTTCTGCTGCTGTAGCCCATCTGTTTCAAGGTCTGACGTGTTGTGTGTTCAGAGATGCTGTTCTCCATACCTTGATTGTAACCAATCTCGAACCACTCTGCCGATTCTCCTCTGACCTCTGACGTCAACAAGGCATTTTCGTCCACATAACTGCCGCTCACTGGATATTTTCTCTTTTTCGGAGCATTCTCTGTAAACCCTAGAGATGGTTGTGCGTGAAAATCCCAGTGGAGTTTTTGAAGTACTCATACCAGCCCGTCTGGCACCAACAACCATTCCACATTCAAAGTCACTTAAATCCCCTTTCGTCCCCATTCTGATGCTCGGTTTGAGCTTCAGCAAGTCGTCTTCACTACCTCTAGTTGCTGCCATGTGATTGGCCGATTAGCTATTGGTGTTAACAAGTATTTTAACAGTTGTGCCTAATAAAGTGGCCGGTGAGTGTATATATGGCTGATATCAAGAAACCCTACCAGTGGCTGGAAAAGGTTGGTCTGACAGACAGCTTAGGGCAATAATCCTGGCAGCACAAGAAGAGGCCCCAAGCACAAGATCCATAGAGGCCAGGGTCTACCTCAGTAGCCAAGACCAAAGGTGCAGGCTGTGCAAAGATTCCTCTGAGACAGTCCAGCACATGCTAGCAGGATGTAAGAGGCAGGATGGGACAGCGTACACTGAGAGGCATAGCCAAGTGTCTGGGATAGTGTAGGAACATCTGTGCTGAGCATGGGTTAGAGGTACCCAAGTCCCAATAGAACATACCAATGAAGGTGGCTGATGTCAACAGAGCTAAAATCTTGTGGGACTTCTGGCTAACCAATCAATCAAAGTGGTGGTGGACAAGGAACAGAGGATGGCAGTAGAGATAGATGTGGCAATCCCAGCCGGCCATAACACCAGGTACTGAAAGAACCACTAGAACAGATGGGGAAGGTGAAAAGCAATGTGATCCCTGTGGTAGTAGGAACGGTAGGGGCCTTAACCCCCAAACTGGGGGTGTGGCTGAAGCAGACCCCAGGTACATCTGAAGCTCTGTCCAGAAGAGCCAGTCCTGACAAAATCTCTCTCTGTGTGTGTGTGTATGTGTGTGTTTGTATATGACAAATTTATATAATCAGTCAGACTACTGAGAGACAGCTTCTCCATAACAATTCACTCTGACCTGCCCTGGAGGCGTGGCGGCTTTCTGAGGGACAGCTAGCAGGTCAGGGGTGAGTTGGGCGCCACCTAGTGTCTAAACTGAGAAGTGCAATACACTGGGCCATAGTGCATTACATTATATGACATTACAATACATTACATTTCATTTAGCTGACGCTTTTATCAAAAGTGACTAACAATAAGTGCATTCAACCCCGAGGGTACAAACCCTGAACAACAAGAAGCAAGAAAGTACAATTTCTTCAAAAATAAAGCAAAACTACAAAGTGCTATAAGTAAGTGCTACTAAATAGTTAGTTAAAAAAATTGCTAGTATTTTAATTCATTTCTAATTAAATTTTTAATTTTGCGGACCAATTAAAAAACTGATGGCGGACCGCAGTTGGCCCGCGGGCCGTAGTCTGGACACCCCTGATAGAGCAACAAAAAATGTTCATGTGACCCCCACTGTCTGTGAATCAAGTTTCAGAACATTTACTGTAGACATTTTGAAAAACACTTAAAAGGGAAATTAGCCCGATTTGTATTATGGCTTTCATAACTTGCTCTTATTAAATATTTAAAGAAACAATTATCATGAGGTGACCAATAATCTTGACGTCCCTCTTTTTCATGGTGACCCCCACTCTCTGTGAATCTAGTTTCAGAAGATTGTTCATTAAGGCACTCATAACGTTCTCTTTTTAAAGTTTAAAAATCATTTAAAAAGGGAAATTCTCTAGAGGTGACAAATCATTTTCACCTCCTTCTTGTTCATCCTACGGAGCCCTCAACATAATGCCTGTGCTTACAAAATACAAAAGCACAAGATAAAAAACATAATTTTGGGTCCTCAGAGGCTCCGTACCCAACACAGTTAGCGTAACACCACGAGGAGACGCGGAACAGTTGGAGGTGGTCGGCCATGCGGCTCCTGTGGATGGCTCAGAAAAGTGGCACTATTACCTCGACAGAGGCGGAGGTAACGAGCCTATGATGCATTTTGACCTTTGGCATGACCGTATCACACACTTTGTGAAGTGAATAGATAGAAGCGCAGGAGAAATGAGCAGCTTTGGTGTTTTTTTCAGAGTGAGACAGAAAGAGGCTGAAACAACAACATGTAAACTCCTGTTATTTGACCTGTATGTTTCCTCCAGTAGAGTCAAACTGTTCTAGTTTTACCATCCTACCGCTTCTCATTAACTCGGGACGGTTGGTCTCCATCGAAACGTGATTCTTTGAATGTTGTGCAAAAAAGAAAGAAATATTAAAATATAATGACGTCACAGATTGAGTGCTCGAATACTATATAAATATTTTTTTTGATGCGTCGTCATCGGTGCCGTGGCTTAGATGGTTAAAGCGCCTGTCTAGTAAACAGGAGATCCTGGGTTCGAATCCCAGCGGTGCCTTTAACCGCTGTTACTCCTCTACTGTGTTCTACCCATAGACTGTATATACAGAAACAAGGGTTCTGCCAGCTGGGTTACCAGAGGAGTCTTCTTTTCTTTATAGTTCAACCAACAGTTCTCTTCTTTAAAACTCGACCTGCCCACTCTTCTTCTTTAAAACACAACATGCCCCCTCTTCTTCTTTAAAATACCACCTGACTTCTCTTCTTCTTTAAAACACGACCTGCCCCCTCTTCTTCTTTAAAACACGACCTGCCTCCTCTTCTTCAAAACACAACCTGCCTCCTCTTCTTCTTCAAAACACAACCCACCTCCTCTTCTTCAAAACACAACCTGCCCCCTCTTCTTCTTTAAAAGACAACCTGCCCCCTCTTCTTCTTTAAAAGACAACCTGACTTCTCTTCTTCTTTAAAACACGACCTGCCTCCGCTTCTTCAAAACACAACCTGCCTCCTCTTCTTCTTCAAAACACAACCCGCCTCCTCTTCTTCAAAACACAACCCGCCTCCTCTTCTTCAAAACACAACCTGCCCCCTCTTCTTCTTTAAAAGACAACCTGCCTCCTCTTCTTCTTTAAAATACAACCCGCCCCCCCTTCTTCTTCAAAACACAACCTGGCTCCTCTTCTTCTTCAAAACACACCCTACTTCCTCTGCTTCTTTAAAACACAACCTGCCTCCTCTTCTTTAAAACACAAACTGCCTCCTCCTCTTCTTCTTTAAACCACAACCTGCCTCCTCTTCTTTAAAACACAAACCACAACCTGCCTCCTCTTCTTTAAACCACAACCTGCCTCCTCTTCTTTAAACCACAACCTGCCTCCTCTTCTTTAAACCACAACCTGCCTCCTCTTCTTTAAACCACAACCTGCCTCCTCTTCTTTAAAACAAAACCTTCCTCTTCTTCTTTAAAACCCAAACTGCCTCCTCCTCTTCTTCTTTAAAACACAACCTGCCTCCTCTTCCACCGAGGAGCTTCTGTGCAAACGCCTTGCACATTGACTTTGTCAGAGAATTGCGGTGCATGCCTCTGACCACATGGGGGCGGCACCGAGACAATAAATCGCCTACAATGGAGGATGAGGGCAATCCTGAGGAACCGTCCTCCCGAGAACGCTTCATTTGACCAAGTAGCTTCAGCTTCTGGTGAGAAATTTACATCAGAGCAACGTCTACAGCGTCTACACGACTGCTGGTGTCATGCAGTCCTTCAGTGAGGACAGAACCAGACAGATAAACAAAGAAGAATGTGTCCGCTGTATGCAGGGAGATGCGGCAAGCAGATCAGACTGGATCACAGGCAGAGCGGAAGTTGGACAGCTTTCTCTCCAAAATAAGAGCTTCAGTCTGTGAGAACACTTTACACCACCATTGCACCATGCACCAGTGTTTTGAGACGATTCACTTTTAAAGTGTAGACCAATCCATCTCTGACCATATTTTAAGTTTGAAATACACAACGCCTCAGTGTAGTCTTCGGTTTCATTTCCCTGTGTCCGTATTCACCTTTTAATTTACACACACCGATGATGTTTGATGATTTATTTTTATGCTGCTTTGTTAAACAATTATAATCTCTTTTCCTCTAATTTTTCTTACAGCTAGAATAAAAGAATGTTCATACTTGTCTGCCAGATGAATGAAACTTCAGCCTTTAACTAGGTCTTGCACTTGCTGGCACTCCTGTGTTTTTATAATTTGTATCTCTTTTTTTCTGTTTTTATAACTTTTTTTTATTCAATTTTATGTATTTTTTCCCTTTTTAATTGAAATGTCCTTTTTAAGGTGTGTTTTTATGACTTAAAATCTGTCCTTATATTTATCACATGTTTTTATTTTTCATTGACGTGTTTATTTGTATCTATATTTTATGTAAAGCGCTTTTCTTGTATGACAGGTTATATTTAAATAAAGTGTGTTATAATTACTATTTACGTGGCTTCTTTTCTATATGTGCAATATCAAGATAAAAGCATGAGTGTAATTATCAAATTATTTGTGTTTCTTGGCTTATGGATTTTATGTGTTAGACTGTTTTTGTTAGAAGTGTTTTTGTTGATCAGTCAGAAAAAAACACATTACATTCACTTTAATATAATATTATATATCTGTCCTTCTTAGAAGTCATATAACTGCAGCCCTTTTTTTAGTATTTATTGTGTGTGTTGTCCTGGTAAATCACACAGATCTGCATATTGTGAAAATAAACTTTATAAAAACAATATCTGAATAAGGGTTAACGCGTGTCCTTATATGCACCTTCTTGGTTTGGTAGCTTTTATTTTGAAGACAATAACCGGAAGTCGCGTGGTATACCTCAGCTAACTTAACTCCGGTGTCTTGGCTGCTTCTGCAAAGGACACAATGGGCTTTTCTCAGTGAGGAACCGTCGGTGTGTGCGGTGTGTGTGTTTGAGATGAAGACAGATGTTGTGCTGGAGGACACAGATGTGGAGCAAACCGCTGGACCTGTGCTCCGGATAACAGCGGCCGTCCCCGCAGGACCATGGGAGTGAGGCAGCTGCTGCTCGGGCTGATGTGGTTCCGCACCGCTCTGCCTTGTGCAGGTGAGAGAGAAAACAATGCATCCTCTCTGCTGTGATGTTGACATGGAGATGTGTGCACGTCTCTGTATCCTGGGGAAACCCAGCGGTGCCCGCTCCTGGTGCTTCGGGTACAGTCATTGAACAGATGTTGTGTCCCTTGGTGTTTGTTTGCATCTGGATCACCACTGAGGAGCGTGTACTTCACAAAGCTTCTGATACCAGCCTGTCTCAGCAGAGCACTCCTCTGTCCACTGTGTCAGTGGTGGATGTTCTTTAGCCCGCTTTGTCCCTTGTCCCTCTGATGAAGAGGTATGAGACAGCCCTGTTCCCACTGGGGCGATGGGACGGGGTGAGAAGATGAGGGTATCATCCTGCTGAGACCTGTGGGGCTATCGATCTGTGGTGGCGAAATGATCAGGCTGTGTGTGGAAACATGGATGCTCTCCCACAAATGTGATGCTGCTATCAGCATTACATCACTGCTTCACTGCAGCCACTCAATCTCTCCCCCTCGCTCCCTCCACCCCTCCCCTCCGCTTTTTATATTATCAAAGTGTTTTTAAAGGTCTGTGTGTGTCTGTGTGAGTTTTCATGGCAACAAGTTGTGAAGACCATTGTGACAATTAGACCTTTGGACAGTTTGGCCTTAATTTTTGAAACATCTTTAAAGGGCTGATTGCGGGTTAAGACTTGGTTTTAGAGTTCTGGTTAGAACTAGGTTTAGGTTAAGGTTAGGTTTAGGTTAGAATGAGCTTTAGGTTAGGGTAAGGTTCAGGGTAGTGTTAGGTGCAGGTTAGTAGTATGTTTATGGTTATCTTTAGTATAAGGTTAGGGTTAGGTTTATGTTAGAACGTGGTTTAGGTTAGGTTTAGGTTAGTATTAGGTTCAGGGTTATGTTCAAGCTAGGGTTAGTATAAGGTTCAGGCTAAGGTTAGGGTTGGGGTCAGATTATCAGCTTGTACGGTTGTAGTCAAGCAATAATTCATCATGTCACAGAGTGTCCTCACAAAGACTGAAGTACAACTGGTGTATGTGACGAGGGACGGTTTCCTGAGGAATACACCTCATTATGGTGAACACATCATGTTGTGACTTGTTTGACTATGAAAAATATTTACGTGACTGTTCTTCTCTCTCGTTACACCCCCCCAAACACACACACAAACACACACAAACAGTTCATCTTCAGTCTTTCAGTCTACTGTCGCTGAGAGAGCAGAAACCCTGATATTCATCATAGTGATGCTAGTGTCTCTTTATTTCACTACACAAACAAACAAACAACAACAATGAATAGTTACAGCACTTAATGTACGGTATTAAACTTGAATCCTCCTGCAGGTATCAGTGGTGGAAAGTAGAAAAGGTACATTTGTCATTGCACTCTGCGAGTCTGAGGTTCTTGTACTTGACGTGAGTTTTTCTAGTCTCTGTTACTTTACACCTCTACTCCACTGCATTCCAGAGGGAAATATTGTAATATTCAACCCATGGGGCCTGGCAATGATCGGTATAGATATTGAACCTATGTTAAATCTCTATTGATATTTTGTGATAATTATTGATATTGTTTTATTGCTCAGACTTAATTTAACCTGTGTTTATATAACTGCTTTAAAATAAATTGAATTAATGATGTCCCCTTAAAACATGAAGAGCGAAAAATAAGTTTGGCATATTACACCTTACAAAAGAGCAGTTTACTTTCTTTGCAGACAAGGATTTGAACTTGTGTCTGGATTCAAAATAAAATATCTTGTAGCTGCAGTGCATTCTGGTTTGTCGAGACTGCTCTGGGTTAAACTGGTGCAGATGATAAAACAGCAGCCTAATCAACCCCAAAACAAACGGACTGAAAACCAGGGAATTTTACTTTCTACAAGATCCTGAAGATCTCATGCCACCATCAGCTTATTTTCACCCTTGAGTGTGAAGGCAGTAGAAACAGCATTAGCAGCCACACTGTTGTCTAGATGTATTGTCTCATAAAAGAAGTGATGCAACAGACCTGCTCTCACGAGAGTCCGTCAGAAGGGACGTTCAACCCCCCACAATCAAAAACCCAAGAGTCATTGCACCAGATTGCAACAGTGTGCAGCTGTACTTACTAGGTCTGGGTCGTCGATATCCATCACTGAGGTCTTAAGGATTCCTCCACCCCACCTCCGCTCCTGTCATTCTGCTGACTGCACTGAATCATCAGGAAAGCCTGAAACATACACACTCAGCAGAAGAGAGAGCAGACCTGCCGCTGTGTGCTGGTGTGGGTTACTCATGGTGGAGCCGTTCAGCTAATGTCCTGTCGTTATGGTTCTGGTTAATTAAGAGTGTCTCTCTTACTGTGGCATTAAGCAGTAATGTGATGAGCTCTCAGCACAAGAACGAAAATTAAATCCCTCCTAATTATGTGACGCTTACATCACGATTTAAGTTAATGAATAATTCTCCGTCCTCTGGTTTTAAGACTTTCTCTTATCAAAAACAAACCTCGTCCTTATGTCCTAACTTATTAGAAAACAATGGGATTCATTGCCTGCACTCAGCACATGCCTTATTCCTGCTGCTCCTCTTGGCCGCCCCACACTGTGTCGTTCCCTGGGGCAGGGGTGCGATGGCAGCAGGCGATGCTGTTGCCGTGGCTGCCAGTTTGACTGCTGCTGCGTCGGCTCCCGTGTGATCAGCACAAAGCTCTGCTGAAAGGCAATAAGGTCGTTTGTCATGTCGGAGTGATTGTATTTAGGTTTTGGCATCGATCAGAGAAATAAAAGAGACAAAATGACTGTGTGTGTGTGTGTGTGTGTGTGTGTGTGTGTGTGTGTGTGTGTGTGTGTGTGTGTGTGTGTGTGTGTGTGTGTGTGTGTGTGTGTGTGTGTGTGTGTGTGTGTGTGTGTGTGTGTGTGTTCTGGCATTAGCAGAATGGATCCTGCTGAGCACGCATAACTCTTAAGTTCATCATGAATAAAGGACAACCTCTCACAACTCTCATGTGAAAGGTTGTCTATTTGTTCCCTCTTAAATTCAAGATGGCAATGATTTGTTGTGGCTACGATAAAAAGTTTTGTTGGCGTAGGTTGCAGATTTATAGAAGAGATTTGTATTAATAATATCAAGAACTTCATTTGAGTAGCAAAAGAATACAAAGCATCAGAGAAATTGTCATTTAAATCGGAGACAACAGGTGAAATAATAAAACATAATGTAAAAGTAAATGCAAAAAAAGGGATACAACAAACAAGAGTAAAAAAAAAGGATGATTGAAGTTACTGTTACTGACACTTTGAAAATATCTCAATCACTAAATTGATCCTGGTATAAATCTTTCTGAGCAGCCTCATGATACATGATTATTCCTGTGTGAGTCACAGCGCTCCATTTTTGCCCAGAGACTATTAATAACCCATCACTGATTACCACTGATGCACTGGGTGACATATTCCTTCATTACCTTCAACACATGCAGCATCATGCTACTCACTAGCACATCAGTGTGTCAATCCGCAGCTTAAAATAGTTTCAACGTCATTATTTTCTCTTGCTTTAGTAGCGTTTGACATAAAACATAGAGCCCAGCTATTTTACCTAAAAAATAAAAAATATACATTCACTCCTACGCTAACACAGAAAGAGCTTGGGAGCAACAGTCAGGCTGGGGAAGTCTAATATCACATCTAATCCTTTAGCAGAGCCATTAAAATTCAGCCTTTTATCTCATTTTGATTTGTGGTGAATAAGAAAATAACAAATGCCAGTATGTGAAGCAGCAGAGTTAGACTCTGAGCACATTTGTTAATTTATATCTCACTTATCAATGAAGACATGACACTAAAATAATAACATTTCTTCCAGGTCGGTGTTTCATCAGTGGCATTAAGTATGTAAAGAGGGATTGCAGAGCTGGACTTCCCTGATGTGTTTATCCCTGTCTCTCCCCCCCGTCTCTTTGTCATCCAGCAGGCTTCAGTGAGAAGGTGGAGGTCCACACGGAGCGGAGGGGTGTGATCTACAGCCCCTCGTGGCCTTTAAACTACCCGGCTGGAGTCAACTGCAGCTGGCATATCCAGGGAGGTCAGGGAGAGGTCATCACCATCAGGTAAAGGTCACTTCTCAAACACACAGCTGTCACACGAGTTCTGTCTCTGTGTGAGCACCTGAAATGATAAACTCTGTCCTCCAGTTTCCGTAACTTTGACTTGGCGGAGTCTGGAAATTGTTCTGGAGACTGGCTCATGCTGACTCCCATGTGGCATGGGGAATCCAGGCTGTGCGGCTCCATGCTACCTCCTCCCGTCATTTCCACCAGGGGGCGTGTGTGGCTCTACTTCCACTCTCAGGCCAACGGCTCTGGGCAAGCTCAGGGCTTCCGTCTCTCTTACATCCGAGGTGAGAGGATATTGATGTCATCTTTTGAGGAATCTGTAACCAGAGTGAATTTAAATGTCTAGATTTATGAGGCACAAAATGTATATCATCTGAATTATAAATAAGAAACCTAATAAAGTATAGTCCATTTTTTAAACATATTGATTCTTGTACAAATAAAACATGTCATGATAAGATATTTTACCAAATGAGGACACTTTTCTTGTCATGAGACATTGTTGGGCTCTTGGTTCTGGTCAGAATGTCAGAGTATCTGCGTAAGTTTGGAGCCACCATGAGCTGATGGAGGCTACAACTGGGGGCATGGATCAGTATGACACTGTCAGCCGGTCCCACCCTCACCCTAAAACTAAATACTCCAGGGCACAGGGTGATACGGCTTAGGGTAATATTGATATTGACTGTACAATTATCAAATATTTCACGTTTTCTTTTCTTTTTAATATCGAATCATCAATGATAGCTGCTTGTTTTCAGGAATTTTATGGTGACCTTCGGTGTCTCTCAGTAAATTACAGTTTGAGGCCCTGTACAGTGGATCAGGGTTTATAGTAATCCGGACAAGGAGCATTAAAATTAAAGGGTGTTAGCTGCTAGACTTAAAACTGTTAATCTAAACTCATTAGGCAGTGTTAAGCCTGTATATTGAAGTGTGTTGTGTTTGTCCATGCATCTTATGAGTGTTGCTACACTCAGTTTAATGCTGGCTCATACGTTAATGTCAGGTCTTTGTCTTGAGTGATAGTTTAAAGTTCCATTCTGTGCATTTCTTTCCTCTGTAGGTCACCTGGGTCAGAGCAGCTGTCAGCCAGATGAATTCCTCTGTGGGTCCGGCAAGTGTCTTCCTCACTCCTGGAAGTGCAACGGTCAGGATGAATGCGGCGATGCCACCGATGAACGCAGCTGCTCCCCTCCCCCCACTGAAGCCCAGCCTGGCCTCTGCCCCTTTGGCTCCCTACCATGCACCGAGGTCCAGTCCACCCGGTGCCTGCCTCCCGCCCTGCGCTGCAACGGAGCCCGGGACTGCCCTGACGGGACTGATGAGCTCGGCTGCCCGGACACCACCTGTGGCAAACGTCTGGGGAACTTCTATGGCTCCTTTGCCTCCCCGGATTTTTTCCGGCCTAATCGCAGCGCCGTGTCCGAGCTGAGATGCTCCTGGCTGCTGGACACCCAGGACCCCAAACCCATCGTGCTACAGCTGGACCTGCAGCTCGGGCCAAGAGATTCACTGCACGTTTACGACGGCCTGCTGCATCAGGCCGAGCATCTGTTACAGGTGTTGTCGTATCATAACAACAGGCGCCTGGCTCTGCTGGAGTCGAGCCGGGGTCAGATGAGTGTTCTGTACATGGCCCAGCCTCACAGCCCTGGACACGGCTTCAACGCCACATACCAGGTAGAGCAATCTGGTGATATTATAATCCTCTTTCTTAAAAATGTCCCTCCATCCCTCATAACTGAATGTTTTGAACTCCTTGAAGCTCCTTCTGCTCAAGCTTTTAACCTTCATCTTTTTCTTCCAACTATCTGAAGGAATCAATACTTTTCTGAATGGTCGATAGAGAAAGTAACTGCTCTGTAGATGTAGAGAAAACACTCAGTCAAGTGGTCTCATCTTCTTGGTGCCTAGACGGTGACGCATTTCTCCTACCCACTCCCAGGTCAAAGGTTACTGTTTTCCCGGCGAGCATCCCTGCGGCAGCGATCAGGGCTGCTACTCTGAACGCCAGCGCTGCGATGGCTACTGGCACTGCCCGTCCGGCCGCGACGAGGAGGCCTGCCCAACGTGCCCAGATGGGGAGTTTCCCTGTGAGGGCGGCACTGGAGTCTGCTACCCGGCCTCAGAGCGCTGCAACAACCAGAAGAGGTGTCCCGATGGCTCGGATGAGAAGAACTGCTACGACTGCCAACCTGGGAACTTCCACTGTGGGACTAACCTGTGTATCTTTGAGACATGGCGGTGTGACGGCCAGGAGGACTGCTTAGACGGGAGCGACGAGAGGGACTGCCTGGCTGCAGTACCCAGGAAAGTCATCACTGCCGCTCTGATCGGTAGTCTGGTGTGTAGCCTGCTGCTGGTCATTGCCCTCGGCTGTGCCCTCAAACTCCACTCACTCAGGAGCAGAGAGTACAGGTGAGGACACAACACCTCTGTCCTTCATTTAGTTGTTATTACTGTTGACATACTTGTTTTTCTTCTTCTGGATGTATTTATTGCCTTGTGCCATCATATGACAATTTATGTCATCAAAGTAACTCACAAAAAACCTTGTCTCCTATGACAAGTGCTGTTTAAAGATAAACTGTCACTCAGTCTATTATTGTGTTTTATTGCTGTTGATGGTGTAGATGCTGCAAACTCTACAGGGATAACATTTTTGTTTTTCAAAATAAGATAATTGATTTATCCCAAGCTCTTTTACTGACCCGCTGTGCCCTCCTTGTTTCTCTCTCTCCTCTGTAGAGCTTTTGAGACTCAGATGACTCGCATGGAGGCAGAGTTTGTTCAGAGAGAGGCCCCTCCCTCTTATGGTCAGCTGATTGCCCAGGGTCTCATCCCTCCTGTGGAGGATTTCCCAGTATATAACCCCACCCAGGTGGTTTAACCATACATAATCATTCACTTGTGTATTTTCTAATGACTCTGGATTTGAGCACCCAGCTGTGACAAACCAATTTTTTGCAGTCTTGTGGAAGCCTGACCCTCAAACTCAAATTCCTCTCTCTGCATAACCAATGGGCCTAAACCGACAAAAAAACTGTTGTAATTTATAAGATATGATATGATGTGCCATTTATATGAAGATAAGTGGCATCCATCCACTATTTATAGTAGTTAAATGGCATCTATCTACTATCTATATGAGATAAATTGACTCTATCTGCTACTATAGATCTACTATTGTAAATTAAGGGTATTGTTTCAGTTTATTATTCAGAGTAAGAGTCTAAGATTTGGGGAAATTAGTTAAATGAGAAGATTGATATGACTAGACATTTTTCCTAGAAATCTAAACTACTCCTTCAGACAATTAATCGGGTTATACTCAGTCACATTAATACAATTCCATGTGCTATAGAGCTGCTACTGCATTTAGTGTGAGATGTCAAAATGGAGCTGTAGAGTCATGCTCTTTATGCAACAGGAAATTAAATTTATGTTATCCAGAGGAAATGGTTTTGGATTTCACTTTGAGCTTAAAATAAAATGAGCTAACAGCTTTAGTGCAGGTCAGGCTTCACTACTCTAAAGGCTCCTACTGTATAAACTTAAAAACTGCCCACACAGCCTCAGCTTGTTTTGGAACCAGGAGTGCAAGAGGACAAAAATAGACAGGAATTACATTGTGCTGTGTTTAGCTGTAGCTTTGCACCAGCGCACGAATATGGCTCTAAGTTGCCGGCTATCTGATTCATTGTCTCTATGTGTCTTCCTCTGTCTACCCTCTTCCTCCTGCAGGCCTCCATCTTACAGAACCTGCGTTTGGCGATGCGCAGACAGATCAGACGTCATTCAGCACGGCGCTCCACTTCCTCCTCCTCTTCCTCATTCTCCTCCTCTCGAAGACGATTCGGGCCTCTGTGGAGTCGTCTGTTTCACAGTGGAGGGAGATCCCGAGGCCAAGCCCTACTGCTAGATCCCCCTGGACCCACACAGATCATACTGGGGCTCCACAGCTACAGAACTGTGGTGGAGCAGGGGCCTCAGGCAAGGGACCAGCTCGGGGATGAGGTTGATGTGATGGGTATGTCAGGCTCCACCTACTCAGCCACCATGGACCTGCAGCCCTGCTCACCAGAGAGCCCTGCCTCACCTCTCTCCTCGCAGTCAGCGGACAGTCCAGAGGACGAGGAGCCATCACCTGTCAGCGGGGAAGGAGCCATGACTCCACATTGTGACTCTTCAGCCGCCAGCAGACATCATCCCTCCCCAACGGAAGCCTCTGTGCCCCCGTGCCACCCCAGGGCTTCTAGGAAACTTGTTCTGGAGCTTGCAGTTAACTTGAAAGGAGTTTCCTTGAGACGTTACTCCCCTCTAGGGCCTTTGTCCCCCATCTCCCCAGCTGCGTTCCCCAGGTGCTCCCAGACACCAACATCCCAATACCACCCACTGGGTCCAGGTGTGACTTCACCCATTGGGCCATTGTCCTCTTATGTGAAAGCAGAGGACAGTGACAGCCACTTTAGAGTGGAAGTATCTATCGGGGACAAACAAAGCAGGGATGAGAGGAGGGAGGGCAAGAGCAGCGTCTGCAGGTTCAGCAGGACCCTTAGTGATGAGGAAGGAGACTCAGGGAGGAAGACAACGCCATCTTGAAAAGTTTATTTAAATCTCCACCTGGTGTTGATAATGTCTGTTCTGCTAAAGTGTCCTTGACATGTGTCCTCGCCAGATCCAGAGCTCAGACTTTATCTTAGCCCGACACATGGAGGAGGTATAGCATCACACCCAAATGAAAATGAACCAACTCGTGTCCATTATACACTTAAAATGCTTGAAATTTGACATAGCAAAAGGAAATTACCAACATGCAGTGCTGATAGTGTTTTTGGTCTGTGCTGTAGATCTCATTGAACAGGAAAGTGCATTCAGACTTCACTGTTGAACCTAACTTACTGTTATAGTAAATTACACTCAGTTCTGGACACCACTACCAATACAATATTGGCTACATGTTCGCCAAAGCAGCCTTTTAGTCGTTACCCAGAGACATTATACACCGTTATATACTGTGAACCATAAAAAACAATTGAACGATTGCCCCTTCCCTGTCCTATCCCCAATTTATTGTGTGAGGTGGTGTTATAATTATCATTATATGACATTTCACATTGAAGGATGAAGCTGGCATTATTTTATATTTTTGATATTGTCAACTAATTGTGTGTAAATGCCCAAACCAACGATGCTTTTGTGCATCTGTCAATACTTTTCCAATTCACCTCCCTGTGAATGCACTTTACTGTATACATCTTTTTATTGAGGCTTTATAACTTTCTAAAATACCATGGCAGTAAAGTTTTGAAGTTACATTACCCAAACAGGAGTAAATAGTGTCTTTTGGGGACTATTTTCAGCTGTGCATTTATACACATTTGGTGAACTGGTGTGTATTTGATGCAGCAGGGTGGTGAATTTAGCACTGAGACAAAATGAACTACAGTGTGCACATTTATGGTGATGAGAAGAGATGCCAGCGATGTGTGTTTTTAATGAATTTGTCCCAAAAGTATTGCATTTGGGATAATGGAGTTCTGTGGCACAGAGTAATTAGCCACAACGCAAACAGTACTTTGTTGGTTTTGGTGTTTACATTGGGGTTTGTTGACAAGAAGAAAAATACAGAAAATGACCAGACAAGCCACCTAAATGCAACCACTCAAAAGCAAATGTTTTACATTTTGGGAAATAATCATTCGAGGAAATGACACAATTGATACAGCGTATTTCAATATATGGCTTCATGTAATTTTTAGCTCAGGTTAGCTTAGCACAAAAACTGGATAAAGGGTAAAAAAAACCGGGAAAGTTAAGACCTGTCCACAGATCCATGTAGGCACGACCCAGCTGCTGCACAAAGAGCTTTTCATGAACGTACCGATTTTAAACATTCATTTAAAATCGGTAGTCGCAAACGTGTTGTTTTTCCGGGTTGACAATGTCACTTGAGCTCTAGTTGTTAATTCAATTTCTATTAATATTCAACATATCGCTTCTCCAGATTACACCAAATCTGACACTGCACTTTGTTGGGCCCTTAACAATAAAAATTCTAGACAGACAGACAGACAGACAGACAGACAGACAGAGATTAATGGGATAATAGAGATATGAAATAAGCATGAGACAATAATTAATAATCATAGTTTCAAAGAATGTCATACTATTCAACAAGCAGTTTAACCATGCCAAACCTTTGTCAGTATTTGTTCAACATGTTTGTTTGCGTTGCTTGTCTGCTTCACTTGTACTTTCAACAAACCTCTCTTTGTTAAGTTTTTTGAAAGTGGTGTTTGGATTTAAAATCTTTATACACCATCTTCTTTAAAACAGCCAAACCTGGATGTAGACTGGATTGTGAGTCCAGTTATGGTGGAGTCCGTTCCTCTGCTCAGCTTCTCCTCTTTGAATCAAACCCCAACCTCTCTCCTCTCCAGCCTTTCATCACTCCAGGGAATCTGCCTGTGTGCTCTGATTTACGAGTTAACGTGGATATCCAGGAAATTTGGGGAACAGAGTAACCATGTCAGACTAATGACTGTTGGTAGAGTCCTTCTCTTCCCAGCGGTCCGTCTGCCGCACGGCTGACTGCACTATGGTACGCTGCACATGTTTTGACTGCTGGTTTATTTCAGTGGAAATCATATCAATGCTGTGGAATTTTCACAAGACATTGAAACAAAGACCTCTATTTTTTCAGCCTCCAGTGGAGACCTATACTAGTCTTTATACAACTCTTTCTGCCTTGACGAACTTGAACTTGAACTTGAACTAGATTAAACCTGTGAGGCTTTTTGTGAAGCCACTGCATCCACTGCTCACCTTTCTTGTTAATCACTGTTGGACTTAACAGAATGTCCTGTTTCGTTTTTTTTGTTGAAATCAGTGAGTTTCTCCTTCTTTTACTGCAGGACATTAATACTGAAGAGAGAACTGGCTGATTTTTAGCTGCAGTGTCAGGTTTCGGTACTAAATACACTTGTCTATCCTGCTGTTTTTCATTCAAGTGAGCTTAACGTGCCATTTATAGAAAATGTATTGTGAACGGCTGCTACATATTATGTGCCATTAGAGATGTCTTCATACCCCATATTCCCATAACTTCTGCCTAAGGACTTGATTAATTCAGAGCCCTTGACTAAGGGCTCTGAATCCTTTCCATTTCTTTGAGCTACATTATGGAGAAATTCCAATCTCTTTAGTCATTCCTAGTCTCATGTATTCTGTGCTTAAATTCATTCTGCATTGCCTTATTGTTTATATTCAAAGCCTGCAAGTACATATTTGACTTAAATAGAAATAGTTAGCTGCTGTCCGTCCTTGCTTTGTAATGTAAAGACATTATCAAATGCCTTAATGGTTTTCCCTTGCCATTTTACTGATCATTTCACGGATCACAGCTGTGGTTTACATGTTTGAAGAGATTAGATCTGACTGTGTGTGACATGACATTGAGGATCTACAGGGCACTATACTGCATCAGGAATCTTGACTCTGGGATTATTATGAGAGGAGATTTAGTGAAATGAAAATGTTTCCTCCAGTGACCTTAACTCAGTGTATTTACATGATTATTTAATTGATAATCTGCAAGACTCTCTATGGTTTTTATAGGAGTGTTTAATAATTTGTAATGTAGATTGCAACATTTTTCTGTTTTAATTAGTTTTATGTGATAAGTGCAATTGTGGCTAGGTTGATGTTTTATCTGTCAGGTATGAACATGCAATGTAAATACACTGGATCAAGGCCATCGGTGGATGTGATGGTCTGATAGTGGCATCCCTTTTCCTTGCTGTATGGTTTTGAAGCTTCAAACGCCGAAGTTAACAAATACCGTGTTTGTATAGAAGCATTTCCCTCATTTTGAAATATATATTTGTATATTTTCTGCTGAAAGAGAAAATACCACCATGACATTGTGAGATTTGCTGATCAAATCCCTGTAATGATACATGAGAGCTTTCTTGTTGATTTATCATTGTTTTCCTGTGCCTGCAATTAATAAAGTTCAAGCATCTGTCATCATTTGTAAAATTTGTAGTAGTGTAGAAAATACACAAGGATATAATTTTATCTTTTCAGTAATTAAAAATACCTTTTAGTGAGTAGTCAATTTTGCACAAACCAATCTCCTACCCCCCAAAACAGTGATGCATCTCAGATGTTGTTGTTTTAATTTGCAATTACATTGTTATTCTTGTTCAAGTTTACACTTTTACAAAACAGAGGTACACCCATCAGTTGTACAGTATGTAAATGTAAAACATGTCTGAGGAATGATCTTTCAGGAGTTCCAGGAACATTTGTAACAGTTTTTTTCTTCTTTCTTTAGTATTTACAGATCTCGACTGAGCTAGCAGCACCTGGACACTACAGACAGACATGTTTTCTTAAGTGTGCGTCCATGGTTTGATGGAGACGGAAAATCCCAGTTGCTTTGTCCTGAAAAAAAAAGGTTTAATCAAGGTACCAACCAGCTGGTTTACATCATGTTAAAAAGGCCCTAACTTCATATTTTCTGTTCTATAAACAACATAAAGACCTTAGACAAGAGTTATGAAAGATTATTATTATCTTCAGGAGCACAGACAAAGGTATCAAAACTTCAAAAAGGATATTCATTTGACCCAAATCATTTGGAGTGAACTTCATTTTTAAATTGGGACAGGACAACAGAAAGAAACTCAGTGGGACTTTAGTTAATTCTACCATATTATTTAAATGGTATCACAGTAAGTTGATCTAAAAAAAGTCACAGGGCCAGGGTCCACTGCCAGCCCTCCACCTATCTGTGATTGCTGATGCTGCTAATGTGATTCAACAACACATAGGTGGTAAGCACTGAATCATCACGTCAGATGAAATATTTGAAATCTAATAACAAGTCTTGGCAGTTCAAGCTTCTTTCACAGTGGCATTCCCGGAGATGAGGACATTTCCAAAGCACCAAAGTTTCAACAAAGGCTTGTTGTGCTCGACTCAAAAGACAGAAGAGACGGCTAAGGATTAAAAAGACAAGACCAGTCTGTCATCGTGGGTCGCAACAATGCAGCTTATTCATTTCTGAGAGCGTTATTCGTTCCCTAGGATAAAGCCACAAACTCCACTGTCATTTAGATATGGCTGGGAAAGATGAGTGTCACTGTGTACATCTCTTATAAGAACGGAGAGGTGAAAAAGTATAACTCATGAGAAATGAATGATAGTATAAGAAAGCGGCAGAGAGAGATTTACAAAAAAAGCATGGCCAGGTATTGTTGCCAGGTAGAATACTCATCCACAGTTGACAAGCAGTAAACATCTTGTGAGTAATTAGTGTAACAGAACTGAAGATAGCAGCAGTAATATGGAAACATTGCTAAGGGCAGAAACTGCTTGCATATATTTACTTCACAAAAGTTACGATGCTGTCCAAACACCCGCACAAACCAACGCAGGGTTCCAACACACACGTTTCATAAGGCACATTAGATTTAGTTTAGGTAACAAAAGTAAAAGACCTTGGAAGTGAAGCAGATGGAAGCTCCTTCAGTGAGTAGAAGGGAGAATACAAGATGATAATCTGTATGAAAGAGAAAACCTCGCGTACTGGTGAGGAGAATGGAAGGACAGTACTACCAAATAGACAAATAAAAAAAAACACGCCCTAGCTTTGGGGCTTAACGTGCTAGTGTCCTAATTAAACCATCCACTTCTTTTATAGGGGAGGATTCATTGCAGACCCTTTAAGGCTGCACCCATGGATGAACTTAGGTAAAACCATCCCTTCAGCATTCAAAAACTGACCAAACAAAATTATAACGCAAAAACTGTAAGTACAGCTGCTAAAGTAAAGAGGGAGTTCCTGGTTCATTGCGGTGCTCAGTCCGTGGCTTTGGAGGAAGTGAGGGGTTCAGTCTCTGAAGGGTCTCCCTGAGGAAACACCACGTAACACAGCTTCTGGCCCACATACGTGCATTTTTCTGCAAAACAAAGCCAACAGTAGGTGTTTTAAAAAGCCGGAGGAACTTAATATAATCTCAATATGTACTCTACAGTGTCACAGCAACTTACCCACTACCCTGTGGATCCATTTTGGTTTGTTCCTCCAGTGAACCCCCACAAAGTACACAGGGACTCCGGTAAGCATGATGACCATGCCCAGGCCACAGACCACCGGCTCAGAGTAGAGACTAAAGCACAGCAGCACTGCCCAGAATATCAGGTAGGTGATGGGGATCAACATGTTCACCTGCACATAACAAAATCAGAAACACAGGATTTCACTCCCGTCACTGATTCATCCCATCCATTTCTCCATCTGAAACCGATTATTAAACATTTGACACAAATTACAAATTCAGAAACGCATACTTCTTCATATTGGTAAATCGTCTGTATTTATATATGAATATTCTAGTCTTGATGAGCATTGTTTAAGGTTTCAGTTTTGCCATTCACCCGGTCACACACAGAGTCATACAGTGCATGGATTTATATGCACTACTTTCTCTATCACATATCCCTCACACACTGCTGGCCCAGCCGTCACGGCAATTTGGCCACCGAAAAAGAAACGAAGAGCCAGGATATAATAGAATTTTAAAGGTTCAGTGTGTAGAATTTAGTGACATCTAGCGGTGAAGTTGCATGTTGCAGCTGAATACCCCTCACCTCACCCTTCCCTTCCAAATATGAAAGAGAACCTGTGGTAGCCTTCAGTCATCATAAAAACTCAAAAGGAGTTTAGTTTGTCCAGTTTGGACTACTAAAAAACATGGCGTCCTCTGTAGAGAGGAACCGCTCCTGATATAAAGTATTTTAACATAAAGAGTCCATTCTAGGGTCAGAAAAACAACAATTTGTACAATTTAGAAGATTATACACAAGTAAAAACATCACAAGGATAATTTTGTATAAAATTTCTGCCAATAAATCCCTGTCAACTAAACTTTATACACTGGACCTTTACAAATATATCCATAGGACAAAATCATTCATAACTTCATATGTTTATTATTTTGAAAAATAATGTATGTGTTATCCTGCTTCTGTCAGAATACCACACACAAACAAATCAATTTAACTCAGAGTGATGACAGCTGTAACTCAATACTCAGTTTGTTACCATTCACTGACGGGACACGCCACTGCTCAGCTGAAGTGACAAGCTCAAAATATCAATGAGTTGTTTTCTCATTGAGGTTAATGGTTTAAAACGCCTAACTGAACATGACACTGAAAACACAGTTTGTATGGACATCATGTCAACACATTAGTTAGCTAATTAACGTTTGTTGGCTCCAGCTACTTCACCTGCTAGTTACATGATTAACCCGTAGACCAGAAACCCCAGAATGCTAACGTTCCCCTCATGGGTTTTCCAGATGTGGCCACAACAATCCAAATCAACATGGATTTTTTGATGTTGAAAGTAAAGAAAATAAGTAATTAGGAAATTGAAGGGAAGGTAAGTTTAACGTTATTTATGCAGCTTTAAAATGTTCATGCTGTTTAATATATTTATAACTACCACTGCCACTTATCAGTAATGATCAATGCATAAATATTTGGCACAATTACAGACAATGAGTTGAAAGGTTGATATTGGAGCATTAGTTTTGGCTGAGTTTTTTTGTTTCAGTTTCAGTTTCATCAATTTTCCAGAAGGGCTGTTTGTAAAAATGGTAATTTCTGAGTTCATTACTCCAGACATTTGTCACATGTAAAATTGGAACGATATCGAGATTTGAGAGCGCTTTAATAAAAAATGTGATGTCTACAGTGGAATTCATATATTATATCCTGCCTCCTCCTGGCTCTAACCGATCTCTAAAAAATGTCCAGACCCAATTTCCCAAACCTTTTCTGTGATTCTTGTCTGACAACGTCTTAGGTTACATCTTGTTTGTGTCATTATGGTTATGTGTGTCATGGGTTAGTGTACCTTGATGGGTCTGACCAGGTTGGGTCTCTTTTTGCGAAGGTAGAGGAGGCCGGCGATGGTTACCCCATAGGACAGATAGTTGATAAAGGACACATAGTTGATCAGGTTGTGTGTCTCTCCAATACACAGGATGAATATTGTGGCAGCGCACTGTGGGACATGAACACAGGCACAAGGATCATGAATATCTGATACCAATTTAAAAATCATAAAAAATTGCGTCATATTAATGGGGACTCTCTTTTCCCGTTTGCTTTTGAAACAATAGACAAACCTGGCGGTACAGTACTTACACAGACCAGCAGGGCGGGGATTGGAGTGCAGTTCTTTAGGTGGATCATGGACAGCAGATAGGGCAGGTGACCCTCTCTGGCCCCTGAGAAGCACAATCTACAAATAGACCCATTTGTGTTAAGAGGCGGTATACGCCCTACTGAGAGCCATTCTAGGTGTAATTTTGAGCACATAAGGTCATTCAAACTATTTGGCATGTGGTTTGTTTGAAGAAACCAACGTGTGTATGTGTGTTCTACCTGGAGGAGGTGAACAGATATCCATTGATTCCTCCAAAGGTGGACAGTGCTACCGAGATTGGCATCACCCAGGAAAACATCCCGAGCAGCTTTTCCCCGAATGTCTGGAATAACACAGTGATTAATGTATTATATCATTGAATTCTACAGAATGTTTGACCTATTCATTGATTCATGATTCATTTCACAAGAGTTCTTGAGTGTACAGAGATTTTTATTTTTAACTTTTTTCTTATTAGATAGATCTTAACTTATTTTTTGCAGCTTGATGAAATAAAAAAGTCACAAATTGACCTCATATGACCGTGTCACCAAATGTCCCTCTGGGACATAAATAAATTATTATATTTACTTATTTACTGATTGAGTAAATGGCTTGAGTCGCTGTCTCATGCGATGAATTTCAGCTTCAAGGGGCTCAACAGTTTCAGTGATTATATTTCCAGACAACTGCCAGTCTTGTTCATCAGTAAATAAACTGATATATGCTCTGCGTAAACATGCTCACCACTGCCACAGCATTGGAGGCCAGCAGCTCCTCAGGGGACATGGAGGAGAAGTAGGCAATGTTGGTCAAAGTGTACACCAGGGTCACCAGTGGGATTGAAATGTAAATGGCACGAGGCAGGTTTCTGAAAAATAGTGATATACTGTAAGTAAGCTTTGTGTAGGCTTTACATGGCCTTAAACAAGACATTATGTAAAAATATAAACAAGAAAAAAATGAATGAATTCAAATGATTATTATAGTTCTATGTCTATATGATGTTCCACATTATAAACATAGGTGTATATTGTATACTAGCTCATATCAAGTACTGAAGACATATGAAAGTTCTTTGTGTGTGTGCCGTACTTGCGTGGATCCACAATCTCCTCCGTGACATAGTTGAGGAAATTCCAGCCGCTGTAGGCAAAGGAGGCCTGGAGGAAGGCCAGAGCAATCTGACCCACTGAGGGGTCCTGGCGGAACTCAAAGGCCACACTGGGGCGCAGGGCATCGTAGTGACCTGGAGACAGGCGAGATGAAAATCAGCAGAGGTTGAAACAGTAATGATGTCATGATCTTGTGTGCCTCATATGTTTCTAATAGAAGAGTAAAAAAATATAATTCACAGATTATTGGCTTCACAATTATTGAGTATTAATATTTAACACCACTTTTGAACTGATTAAACAGCTGTACAGTACGGCTTCATCCACATTAGAGCTTTAAAGTGAAAAATGATCAAATCACATTTTCCCCTTTCTTGATGAAATTGTGAATAACCATCAAACCAAAACCACAATGTGTGTGTGTGCGTGTGCGTGTGCGTGTGTGTGTGTGTGTGTGTGTGTGTGTGTGTGCGTGTGTGTGTACCTCTACAGATTTGGACGAGTCCCACCACTATGATGAGTACCAGCGCGAGCAATTTTCCTACGGTGAAAACATCCTGGATCCTGGTTGCCCAGCGTACACTCGAGCAGTTCACCCAGGTCAGGAACACTGTGCACACACAAATACACAAAGAGAAGAAATAAATACACTTTTATGAAATAAGACCTGAACCTCATGTTAAAAGCAGTAGGGTTTTTCTCCAGCTGGATTTGTTGAAGTTTGATATTCACCAGCTGAAGTCTAACTTCAAAGTCACTAGTTCTGCATTCATAGCATCAGTTGGTCTGACGAGTGGAGAGCTCAGGCCCACACTACTGCCTCTGTGTATTACTGGGTATGATTTTAAAAAATCGGAAATCTTAAGATCTAAACATGCTGAATGTAGACTGTGTAAGACAAACATACGTATAGACATGAAAAGACAGAAAGTGAGGGATGTGTGGAAAAAACAAGTCAATCTTATTTGTCGTGACATTTTGGGCAGGACACAAGAGACTTTATTTAACCACCAACGTTAGTTTCAGTACAAAGAGGGCATGTGTTATATACTTGTTAAGTTCAATATGAAAAAAAACTAGAAAACCACTTATGACTTCTGTAACCTAACATGAAAGTCTCATGTATCTGTGGGTCTGTGCAGCCCTCTACGCTATTTTACGTGTTGAAACACATGGATAATGTTTTCAAGATCCAGTGAAATTGGAGCAGAGGGAGAGAGTCATTGTGATGCCCAGTGAACATGCCCACAGTACGCCCTCGTATGGACCTGAATAACAATTCATACTATGGGGGTATGTGAAACACTGTATAAAACAACATGGCAGACTCCTTGAAGGAGGACCTGCTCATGATGTAGATTTAAAGAGCTCCTTTAGGTTAGGCTAGATTAGACTTTTGATTTAACTTGCAGTCTCAAATACACTAGATTGGTGTCAGCACCTCTGAACTTGTCTAAGGTCAGTTGCTGTTCGCTTCCTCTGTACTGTCATTAGAAAAGTAAGTATGTTAACTTGCTTGTGTAATTTTATTTACAGTGAAGGATGAAGATTTTTAACTGAAAAATAAAAGTGGTCAGCTAATATCAGAATGATTGAATGAAATTCATAGTAACTTAGATGTTTTTCTGCAAGGCCTCAGAAGTCCACAAGGGCTAGTTAATGAACAGACATGTTGATATGCAAAACAGGAAGTAAATCAAAGCCAAAACTTCACTATGACTTATACTAAGATAATTATCACCTTTTATTTTTAAATCTCTATAGAGACAGTGTATCAGCGTTGCCCAATTATATGTTATTATTAAAAGAGTTATGACTGAAGTGGACCATAAACTCAAAGTGCCATTTTATTCTCATCTTTTGAAATGTTCTGTCTCTTAAAGAAATGTAAGAATCTATCTCCATATACCAGTATGATTGTCTGCTGTATATAAACTCATTCGTATTGTTCATGGGACTGTTACAGTCATGTGAGGCCTTAACACTAACCCTAAGGTTACTATGTTTTCTCACATCCTCTACAATCCTCTTCTGTCAGCACAAAGAAGTAGAAGAAAAAGAACATCTTTCCTGACAAACAGACAGAAGGAATTGAGCACTTCCTACCCTCTGTTTCCTCTTTGCATAGAGAGTGTGTGTATGTTGTAGGACGTCCTCATGTATTCCCCTGCTCCCCAAATTGTACCCTCACACTGACTGTTAAAAGTGTCTCAGAACTACTCAAAAACAGATATCAAGTTACGTAGCTCAAAACATATCTATATATCTGCATCTGTGCCTCTATAACGACAGATATTTCATTATTCATAAACAACTCAATATATTTGTGAATCTCCTGTAGATCCTTGGTGACACGTAAAATGTCATATTCAATTTATGTCTTGACACAATCCACAAACAAACGTACACCGATTTGTATACGTAAATGTGCAGCCTTTAGATACTGCTTTTCTGCAAATTTTTTGTCACACAGAATTCTCAAATGGAGAAGTACCAGTCACTTGCCAGTAGATGGCAGTAATCCAACTGTTATATACAGGTTTATTGCAACTGTCTTAAATTAAACGGAAGAAGAACACCATAGTAAAATGATAGTTTTACCATGAAGATATTCTTTAGTTTTTCAAGAGCAGAATTCATATTGAGCCAAACAGAGTGGTTACAAGTGGTCCTCCAGCTGCCTAGAACTCAAGAGCCGGCTTCCCAGGTAAACCCAGTGATGTGTGTGAGTTGGGCCAGCACAGAGGGGAATTTTGAAAACTTTTGCATAGTTTTATTATTGTATTATATAAATGAATTCTTCTGTAACCACTGTACCCCACATTTGATTCTGAAAGACATTGTTAGAAATGATATAATAAGACCCTTTCAGACATGCAGTTTGTTATCTTTCTAACCAGTTTCTTCCTGAGTCAAATATTAACGCCCTTAAAGACACAAATCGGGCGTCTCTTCAGCAAGTCTCTTTAGAGTTTGATGTTGTGCATCTGAATCCATACGTCCATGCCCTTGAATGAAATTGAATAATTACACTATTCACATGACGATCAATATCTTATGCCAAAGTGTTATGTCCAAAACTAACTCAAAAGTCTAGTCTTCAACCTCTGTATCAAATTGGTCAATGCTTAAGTCCCAGTCACCTGTACTTAAGTGGAGTCACAGCTCTTGGATTTAATCACTACAACACTGAAAATAATACAAGTTGGATTTAGAGCTTTAATATCATTGGCATATCATTGGTCTGCCGATGTGGTGACTTCTTAATTTGCCAAACCTTGTCATAACGATGAGTGTCGATGAAACCGGTTGATATAAATTCAAACCAGTCCGACAAAAAGCTTGGGCACAAGACAAATTTCCCTACGGAAACAATTAAGTTTATTCGATTTTAATTTGAAAAACCAACAGCCAACCCAACATTGTACATGTATACAAACTAATTATCAAACCTCAGTTTAACATTAAATTGAGGTGCCAGCATCTATTTTATTTTCTATGGAAATAAAACACATTTGGTTGATTTATGTGAAACACTGCACACCCCCCCAATTGCTCAACAAAAGTAAGGCTGCCCAAAACCAAATCTAGTGTAAACATTAATTAATTAAGCCAATACACATCTTTTCTTTTAAATATCCGTAGGCAGTGACCTTTTGGTTAGTTCGGCCACTCACTGGTAATGATTGGTATTTATGAAAAAAGGACATTAATGTATACCCACTGTTATTATGTACTATATCAACTGGAAATAGGTAAATGTGCCTTATGGGCGGTGAAGTTCATATAGTTTGTGAACACCCCTACCTTGGCCTTTATCCATTTAGTGATCATTGCCTGTGTTTCACATTAACTCAGAATAGTCTTACACTTCAAAAGAAGAGCTAGAGATAAGGAATGAATTGTGTGGGTCACTAAGATTGTCTAGACTCTTGTCTTTCTTTGCCTCGTCCCTTGTCACTGATCTCTTCATCTTGATCTTTAGTCTTGGTTCTCTCCTCTATATATATCCTATTGAAACTGTACTTCTTACTTTCTCTCCTGGTGTCTCATTTCTGTTTGGTTTTACTCACAAGTGCAGTCTCCTGCAAGAGTAGCACAGCACTGTGTGTGTGCACGTATATGGGCATATATGGGCATGGGTGTTATCAACCATGTCATCCATCAACGACGCAAGGTTGCCCTCCTACCACAGAAATCCGAACAAACTGCTTCCGCTGGCACGGACACACTCACATACACACGTGCATTTTTGGCAGGAGGATTTGGTGGCACTGGGCAGAGCTTTCTCCTGCCCACAACACCATAGTGTTTTATAGTCAATTTCCCTCGTTGTGTTACACGCATTTCCGTTCCTGTGTTTCAGTGAAACACCCCCCATCTCCCCTCTGTGTTATCCCTGACAGGAAGGAGGTGCCAGCTGTCTTTGAAAGTGACAGCGCAGGTAAATCTGTGTCCTGCTGTCACAACTTCTATTGAAGGCTGCCTCAGCACTAGAATACTAAACTTATTACTGCTTTTACTTTTAATGGATTCTGATCCAAACTCTGCAGATTTATCAGGGGGCTTCAACCACAGGAACGCCTCCTCCTGGTCACTGGAATCACTGAACTGGCAATAACCTCCAGATCCTGCCTGCCGAACACAAGATATTTGACCCGAGAATCCCTGAAGACTACTCTACATACACTGAATTTCGTTTGGGTGAAATACACATAGACATACTGACGATGACGGCATAGTACAGCTAGCTATGCAGAGTAGTAGTGTATAAAAGGAAAGCTGCATCAAGTCTTTACTGTTCATCTTTGTACATGTGAACTCCCATTCACACCGCAGATCTAACTTCTTAAAGTAGATAAAGCTAAGAGGTCTGCACAGATCAACTGACATATGAGACAACACATAGTTATGTCACATGTTAATATGTAAACTTTATTGTCTGTTGACGTGTGAGTTCATTTGTGGTTTTGCACCGTTTTGCTCTGGGGCAACAACTAGACTTGTATCAGCTTGCTGCAAAAGTCAAAATATATTGAGAATCCCTGGATGACAGGAGTTATTTTTCTCTTCTGTAGTTCAGAGTTGTGTGTAGACAATGTGTGTCGTTTGTTAAAGTCAGAAACCACAGGGATATTCACTTTTCCTTTAGATGGTAGTTTTTTGTTACTGTGCTGCATTTACATTTGATTGTCTTTGTGTCTTCAACAGAAAAGATGCTGTCTATTTAAATTTTTCATTCATTTTCATGTTGGAGATATCGCCTTTTCCCTTCATACAGGTTTGATGCATTAGAATAAGTGTTGCCAGATGGGAATTATTGAAGTATGGGGAAACTTATCGTACATGACCAGAGTAGGGAAGGAAGGCTCGATGCCTAACTTTCCAACTGTGTCGAGATTCTGAAGCGATTTAACATAGATAAACTATGCTTTTCAAGGCACAAGGCTCTAATTTTGAAACACGTGACAGTACTATACTATTGACTGTGAGTGCTGCTGACGCCACTCACACCGGCACATTCATCATCACAAGCATGGCTGAAAAGACTTCAGGTGAAAAGAGATGTGTAAATACAGACGTAGGGTTCCATATGCACGTTCATCCCAACATGCATGAATTGCTGGAAAGACGTCATGAGAGAAGAGATGAGTAAACACAGACGCGATCCATATTTTGTTATCATGATTACAACTGAAAATACTTTCTGGTGTGGGTCACATGGGTGACCTTTGTTGCATACCACTCTCTGTCTCTACAACTCTGCCATAACTAGAATATAAATGATTGAAATTAAAATTAGGTTCAAATGATTGCTCGGAATGATCAGGATTTGTATTCATCAAATTAAAATGAAATGGAAAGGGCAGTTTGCATATTTATTTGAATAATGGTATAATTCCTTAGGCTTGTTTTTGTGGAATGTAACATCTGGTCGGCTGAAACATATTATTCCTTCTCTTTCTTCCTCTGCTGCACCAGCGAACTGACGTGGCAGACACACATGTGGTGACTAAAATTGGCACCATGCTGTGCTGGAATGAACAGCAGAAGCTGATACTGTGGTTTCTCCTCAGAATAAGTGAGTTGGGATGTGTAATCGATGCATGGATCACTGAGACTATACATTATAGTGTCCATAGCTGGTGTGTGGAGTGCTGTCTTGTTTGTAATCTAGGCTGACTCACACTCGTGGACCCTTAGCTGGGAAAATCTCAGTTGACTCTACAGGAGTTTCAGTAAGAATCAGCAGTGCAGTTAACATTTAATCCACTTAATCTCCCTGAGTGTTTCAGAAAATCTGTCATCACAGAGCTGAGAAGTGTTGACAATTTATACTTGAAAGCGGAAACATTTCTTTCCTAAAGTCACGTAACACTGATCTCAGGCGGCACATAATACTTTCTGAAACAACGTAACAATCAAGTCGCAGTCTGACGATGTTGTTAAAAGTAGAGGTTATAGCGCGCTGTTAATGGGGCTGTGTATGCTTTGTACTGGATTTTCCCGTGCAGAGGCTGGTTATCCAGTACGGCATTGACACTATGGGAATGTCAGTATTTTTGTACATAAATGGATAAATGAACATTTTCTTTCTCTTCTTAGTTAAGGCTAATTGCGAAACCCTGAATCTGTATCTGTATCAGTATAAGTCACAGGAGTATGTTATAAAATACGTTATTCCTGATCTATTTGTCAGAACATGGTGTATGGTTTATGTCTGAAGCATTTAAGATAAGCACATGTGCAAAGTGTCTTATTGCATCCAGAGCTGTAAACCTAAGGCTAAAATAATGTGTGACTTTTGAATGAAAAAATAAATCCATCCTCTGCTCTAAGTAATTGCTGAAGGTGGGGATTATAACAGTCATGCCCACATGTGCAATGACGCATGGTGAGCTAACTAACAGTTTATTATCTTCCCCAGCAGCTTATAGAGGAGTCACACATCTCACCTACACCAACTTCTGATGTTTTAGGATGTTGGAGCAACAGTTTGGAGAGACATTTGAACATATATTTATCTTATCATCCATGATTCTTGTGGTGCTCACAGAAGTATCCTCTCCATCTGATCAGAATCGGACACTTCTGCTGCTCAAGTTGCTGATAAAGCTTCAGACATGCATACAGAAGCTCATTCAACTACAGACAGCTGATTACAATGTCCGAGTCCCTGTTGCTCTGAAGTGCTATGCTGTGGACCAGGGAGGAGGATGGGGGGTGGTACCAGGCAGCCAATAGGGAAATTAAACAGGCAACCAGCATGTCATCTGGCCAATTGGAATCCCCATCTTTGATATGCAAGGTGTCCTGCCCATATCCTGTTACCATGGTGCTCAGTGACAGGAGCATCACGAAAACCCCTCTGAAACAATGCACAATGGCGTAGACACAAACTGTCATTAGCGGCGTCCTCAAAGGCTGGCACCATTATGTAGTCTGACTCTGACACTGACACACGGGCACACACGTGTGCAGTCACACACACAAACTGGTTCAACACACAATCACACTCACAGAGGGGGCGACTGGCCTAACTAAGCTGCAGTTGTAACATTCTGTCGCTAAAAATAGTGGAGGTGTGCTCTGTTAATGCTAAAGCTAGCCTGACACATGCCACACTCTCATGCACAGATTGCTAAGCCTTTCCTGTCCATACCCCTGTTTCCTTTTCTCCATCCATAGCAAACAAGACCAAACTGGCTGGCATGACGCCCACATACGTGCACAGACTGCTTTTGCCAATTAGCTATTTTGGTACATATTGCTGTTCTCCACAGTTTCGAGGGAAGGCGTTGATCAGATACTGAAATTGAGCACATGATTATTGAGGAATTCTAAAATGACGATAGCGGCCTTCAGCATTGTGTGAACTATGACAGTCTCATAATACATATTCAAGCCATGACAAGAACGTAGCTGGACTTGTCCTGTACAGTTTAATTTACCATTTTCTTTCTATATTTTATATATAGAGAGACAGTTGGGAACAGGATTGTCTTGCTCGTTTGCTGAGCACTTATTTATGATCCAACATCATTCAATGCTAATTATTTCTTCGATCAGAGTCAAACAAAAATGCATTTTTGTCTTCACGTTAGTAAATCCTGGCAGCACACAGTAGAGTTTACTTTCATCCACTGAACCAGAGAAAGTGGGAACAAAGAGGAAAGTTAAAGCTGTTTGTTCATATTTGTTGAGATTGTTTATATGTGTAATGTAGTTATATATTAAGAATATTAATGGCTGTATATATTGAAAAAATTAAGCACTTTATTTTAAGATGCCTTTTCAAAAGCTCTTTATTTTGTTTTTAAATGCAAACCTTACTTTTTCATAGTGGAACAATGCCTTGCAGTGCATACTTTGTTTTTTGTTTGGGAAAGGCTAAATTCTACCTAAGTGAGATTTAACATGTAATATGTAATGTTGCATAGAATTTAAAGTGCACTCGGTAATATGTTAATGTCACAAAATGATATTTTTTCTATAGCCGCACAATGAAAGAATCCTGCCAATGTTTGTTGTAATTGGAGCAAAGTATTCTGTATCAAAATATCACTCTGTGACATCTGACAGTATTGCGTAGCCTGTGCCATGGAAATACCCTCTTTTGCATCAGACTCCATGTGTTTTAAGTTTGTTTGTTAGGATCGACAGAATAACTATTTGATTAGTTTAAGTTACAATGACTGAACATTAAGAAATAAGTGCCACGTACATAGACTGGAGCATCATCATAAATATAATAAAAACACAAACTTCATAGACTATCAAAATAACTATTGAATTATGACTTAATCTCATCGGACTTAAAGACGTTTTGTTTATGACTCACAGATACAGATGGTGGCGAGGAGTCTGGTGGCGATGTATGGAGGCAGGCAGTCCTGGAAGGCTGGCTGCAAGACGTAATTGGAGAAGGTGAGTGCGATGACAGCCAGTGTGGTCGGATACATGATGAGGACGGCACTCCATAACAACAGGAAGCTGCAAGACAAAGAGACAAGGTTAATGCCCTATCTCATGTTAGAGTGAAAAAAAATCCTGGATCGGCACATTTATTTTTATCGGCTGCAAAATTCTATGGGTTCTTCCTTGGGTTGTGACCTATCCCTTCACACAATTTCATGGAAATTGGTTAGGCGGTTTTTGAGATAATCAGCTAATTAGCAGACAAATGGAAATTAAAAACATAATCTTCTTGGCAGAGGTGATGCGATATTTATATATAAAGATTTATATGGAGAAAATGCAGCTACAAGGTGTTGTTGGTCAACTGTTAATGTGACAAGGAAAGAGGCCTCCCTGTCCCCTACATCTTGATTTCACACACATTTGGACTGAGCCCTGTCATTACAACCACAGTTTCCTGCTTTTCATTTCTGTACAGCATTGCAGCAATCTGGCCTTGATGACTTGCTTAAACGTATCCTTGCATTAGTTATTGGAGAAGTAACATGAGGAGACATTGGCACTCTTTAGCTGGTGGAAACTGTAGGAACCAGAATGTATGCCTCACCTTGCTGTGAATGACTCTGCAACTATTGAGCTCTCCTGTGGATTTTTGTCAGATTTGCTTCTTCTTTTTCTCATTTTGTTTATTTATTTAATTGGAATAGTGCTCATTAATCAACAGACAAAAGTCTGTAAATGAGCCAATGTTAGCTATATGGGCAAATTTTATCTGTGGTCCCTAGCCAGTTTCCAAGCAAACGGAATAAAATAAAATGCCCCTTTTGTGGAATATAGTTATGGATTATCCAGAGCTAATATTAAATATTTATTTGTTTTGCTACATGTAGGGGTATAATTAAAGTTGAGCATTTAAAACTGATTCCCGTTCAAAAGGTGGGTGGGGGGGAGAGAGCAGCGGAAATGCAGCAAACGTAAGGTAAGAGGGTAAGAACCGAACCTGGGGTTGCTGCATGGGACTCAGGCCTCTGTACATGGGGAGGTTATTTTTGATCTGTTGTGATGGCTGTTGCTTGCCAGGTTTAATGGTGAAAAGAAAATCACCTGCCTTATTTTACACGTGCGAGTGAGCAAGACAAGGGCACAGAGGACCAAAGAGGTTCCTCCACAGGCATGCATGGTGCTGGACATGCTTGACCTTAGCAGATTTATAATAACACTCTGTGATCAGCTGACATGTCACATGACAACATGATAGTCACAAGACCTTCAGAGGGGATTGGTTCCGGACAAGCTGTCCTCTACACCAAACCTCAAATTTACTGTTGAAGCATATCCATAACAATGTTAACATTAAACTTTTCAAAGCTGAAATAGTGTCAGACTTATTTGTTTAAAGAAAAAGAAAACAACAGTGTTTACCCAACAAGCCCTCCAAAGATCTCTGTCACATATGAATAGTCTCCTCCAGACTTCGGGATGGTGACACCCAGCTCAGCATAGCACATGGACCCAAGGGCACAGATCCCCCCTCCACAAACCCAGACGATGAGTGACAGCCCCACTGAGCCGGCATGTTCCAACACTCCTTTAGGTGAGATGAATATACCAGAGCCAATGATGTTCCCTGAGGAGAAAAGCAAAGATTAACATTATTTTCAAACCATTGTAATTGTGCTTGCGGTTACACAAAATGATACCACACTACGTGAAGGTATAGTTCAGCCAGAAATGGATATTTACTCATTATCTACTTATTATCTGCTTTAAAGTCCAACAGAAGTGGCTAGCAGACGTTAGCATTTCTGACGGCCCCTGAATGCACCTCGTCCGAAGATATCAGAGGACCTTTAGGCATAAAACAAGGTGTAAATGACCTAGTTTCGAGTCGAATATGAATGTCGTGGCTTGCGGACACTTGGATGACACCACAGGAGCAGTATGGAGGCATGTTCTAGTTTTCTGTTTTATTACGTCTTAGGAGGGACTCATTATTTACTTCAATTGTATCGGATTCTGCTCTAACAAAGTTTACCTGAGACAAAAGTGTTTTGTGGACTCAAACACCTCACCCACCCGTCCATCTGCATAGGGGTGAGTAGCTAATGAGTGAATTTTAATTTTGGGATTAACTATTTCTTTAAATAACATTTGCTCCATCAGACTTAAGTTTCTGACTGAATTTCCCATTTAGAAAATCCCTTGTTATATCTGAGGCTTTTCAATCAACCATTTCAAGGTTTTTTGGTCAACGACAAATGGATGAAAACTAAAAGTTGGTTGAACAAAGAAAAAACAAAACAGCCAAGAAATCCCAAAAGGCTTATTAAAACATCACATCCATTTAAAAGAGGTCTCTAAGGATTTATTTCAGCTGACTTTTGTTCGATTTAGTGACTTCATTAAAACAACATCTTAAATCAACAATATATATCTGCGTTGTGTTGGACTGGTTTCAACCATTTTGGTTTTAATATATTTGATAAAGTAAATATATGGCTGACAGTCAAAAACACTAAATGTAACAGAAGAACAGGTAACATATTTAGATACACATCAGTAAGTAAGGTCAGAGGTTTGTCTCTATTACCAAGGTCATTGTAATCCAAGAATAGTAGTAGTAACTTGACTTTTTTGTGTTATTTTCATAATAAATCTTTTTCTTTTACACATATGCTTTTGTCATTAATGTTGCTTAATTGTGAATTTGGCAACCTCTACACTGCGAAGAACTCTATATCCTTGAAATGACTTTTAATTGACATTAAAGCTACCTCTGAGTTATTATTAAAGTTATTATTTAACATTAATATTAAATATTACTATGATAGAAGAATTTATTGAATGCCTAAAGGCACAACATCAAAGCTACCTCAGGGCACCACCCTTTGTCTTTTAGTCCTGACTGACTGGTGGGAAGTCTCAGGGCTTTTGGTTAAGGCCATAAATTTCATTTACATGGCTCAACACCGGAGGGTTTAAGCCCTCAGGTTAAGACGAAGTTTACCTACACATGAAGGAAAAAGGCCACTGCTGCAACGACATTAAAATATCTTGCATAGCGAGGACAGGTGGTTTGAAACCGGAGTAAAGAGACTATCCCTTGACAGAGGATGTCTACAACACAATTTACCCCCCCGCGCCTAAAAAGCACACCTTCTTCCCAGAGGATTTAACAACCATTCAAACCTGACCCTCTGTGACTCACAAAACAGCAGCTGTTAACACCTGCTCTCAGGTGACTCCACTGACTATACCTGTTGTTGCAACAGCAAGAAGCATTGATGATCACTGACATTGTTAGAAGTTAAATAGCTGGTATGAGAGATTAAACGTCTTCATATATCTAAATTAAGTAAATCAAGTCAATGCTAATACAGATAGAGAGGAAACAGTGAGAATTTTTTTAATCATGATTATAGTGACCAAAATTATCATGGTTATCTATATTTTTGGTGACAGTGGATGTTAGTATTGTTAGCTAAGGCCAGAGATTGCTTTCCTGAGTTTTGCTGCTGTTACAGCCCACACCTGCCTGCCGCTACTTCCACCACGTTTTTTGCAACACACACAACATGCTGCGCTTGCTGCGCCTGCATCTTGGAGATCTGCTGACTTCGATTGATGCTGGTCAGTATCCACCAAATAATCATTGTAAATACTGTCAGTAAAATTAAACTGTATACACCTAGGGATGGTGATCGCTAAGAAACTTATTCTTCTGACTTGGAAGTCTACTTCTCCACCCTGATTTACACACTGGCTCAATGAGGTGTTTTCTGTTATTCAAATGGAAAAAAAAACTGCGTCAACACAAGGGCAACACACAAACAAAGGTTTGAGAGAACATGGGGACCTGCTTTAGCGCAGTGCAATATATTTTCCTCCACAGGAACTCTGACCTACCTGGCTACATTAGTTGATGTAGTATATTACTCTGTTCACTTATTCATGTTACTTGGCCCTATCTCTGAGATAAGGCTATTGTGAGATAATTCCTGAAAGACCATATATGTAATTGAGTAATCTGTCTGGCAGCTTGTTTTTATTTTGTTGTAGTTTGTTTTTGTTATGTGTTTTTACCCTATGTTTTGTTTTTGTTTGTGAACTTGTATTATGTCTTGTCAACACTTTGTTATGTATCTACAAATTTGAAAATAAACTATAAAAAAAAGAAAGTTAACCATAAAAACAGTTATCGTTTCATTCCTAAATACAAAGATCAGGGAGTAAAAAAACACCGATATATCTAACTTGGCAATGATTACTTAGATAATGTCATCGATCCCTTATGACAGGAATGTATTTTAAGGTTGATTTTTTTATAGTTTGAACATAAACTTTATGATGAATAAGTAATAATATATGAATAATACTAAACAACGAAAAAGATAGAACTTGAATTAAGTAAATCTCTTTTTTAAGTAACATGTAAATATAACTATACATTTTGTCTGCATTTTGTCGGTAAAATAAGTTTCATGATGGCAGAAGTAACAAAGATATCAGTATTTCTAGTGTTGACACCCATTCAAAGCACACGCACGCACGCACGCACGCACGCACGCACGCACGCACGCACACACACACACAGTGCATTAATGTGGAGCACCTTCTCTATTAAATACATCTATCATACACTGCCAGCACAAACGTCAGGGGCAATTTGGGTTCAGGATCTTACCCACCGACACTTCAGCATGCAGAATGGGGGAGACAGGGATCGAACCGCTTTCCTTCTGGAAGGTGAATGACCCGCTCTCCTCCTTAGCCACAGCCACACAAATCTGGCGTTATTAATTGTATAACAATGCATATAAATTATGTATGGTCGGTTATGACAGTAGGCATATTTTTAAATGGAGCTGGTCAAGCCAAATAGGCCTTGTGACATGGTGGAAACATGAGTCACTAGGTCCCTGCTCAGCTGTCCCCCGATCTGGTGTAAAGAGATGTTCCCAGTGGCTCAGTTGGCTAAGATACAGACTAATAAGTGGCCGTGTCACGCACTCTAATCCATCCTGGCTCTCATTTTTCAACACCATCTTGAGGGGAAAAAAAGATGAAACAAAAACTAACACATTAGCAGCTGTCTAAGCAAAAAATATTTTGCACATTCTTGCATGTTTTTCGCCCTCGTTGCCGGACATTAGGACAAAAGGAGCCTGACAAAAAATAAATATATATCCGTCCAATATAACAGCTTAAATGGATTTTAAAGCCCAGTCGTGAACAAAATCTCAGCTTCCCTGTCAGAACAGCTCTGAGTGCTTTCTAATGATTCAGAGCAAGAGAGGGGGTCTGAACAGTGCATTTATCACTGTCAGATTTGATTGTGGAGGCCGTGGTGAGATGCAGAGCAGTTACATAATGCCTGTGTTGTGTTTGTTATGTCATATAGTTTGGCATCATAGCTGAAAGCATGAATCAGAGTCCTACTAACCCTCTCAGCCTCCCTGCACTGGCGAGGTAATGTTCATGAAGAAGGGTAAAAAATCACTCAATCAGTCCTCTGTGTGATAATAAAACACTTGTTTCCTCTTCACAGATCAGATATATTTACCATAATGTCACACTTAATTCACGCGTAAATTTGCCTTTACCCAATCTACCGGTTGACCATTCATGCATTTCCACTATTTTTAGGAAAAAACTAAATATACTTTATTGTCCCATAGGGAACTTTGTCTTGGTCCAAATTGCTACAGCAGCTGCAGAAGAGTACATTGTAAAACAAACAACAACAACAAAAAACTGTACACAAGGGCATATTACGCAAGACCCATAATAATAATGCAGAATAAAAGTAAGTTGAATATTTCACCTGCCTGAAAAACACTTAAAATGATGAAAAACACTAAAAGGATATAACAAGACAAGCAAGATGAAAAATGGAGACTGGCTTTAAAACTTATAAACCAAAGTGTGAAATGTGCTAGACAAAAGGATGTTCACACTGACAAGTATGTCAACACTGCAGTTCACTATAAGTACCTGGATGGTGGGACTCAAAACTCTCAAAAAGATTCTTCTCATTCTCAACAGTAGCCCTATACGTTGTGGAAGGGAAGGACCACCAACACATTTTCAAATGTGTGAAAATGGCAGCCGAGTGAAGAGGTCAGGTGGTGGTTTAAAGCTATAGTTCTCAGAAAAATGAAAATTCACTTATCTAATCACCACTATGCTCCTTCTAGAATATATATAGATATATACTGTATATATACAGTCATTATTTCCAGTGGGTGCATAGTGGCTGTGATTGATTTGGAAAGTTTCTCTGTTGGAATATACATACTGTGCCAGTGAGTACACAGTGTGCACAAACCAATTTGAGACACAGAATAACTCTCCTGCCATTTCAGACACTGCAACTGCTCTCTAGTAGCACTGACTTTCCTAAACAAGCACCTGACTCTTACCCACCCACCTACTCACCTATTCCTTATTCTCTGATCAGCTCTTTGTATTTACACTCATTCCCTGCTGGATCGTGTGTTGTTTACTCCAGCGGTAGAGTTCCAACCTTTCTTGCCTGTTTTGCCTGAAGGTCTGTTTTTGGAATAAGGATTCGCTTATACTCACTTGAACTGGTTAATCTACCTGCCTGTTAGCCGCCTCGCCCCATACAGTGCCTTGCATAAGTATTCACCCCCCTTGGACTTGTTCCCATTATGTACTGTTACTAACTGGAATTCAAATAGACTTAAATAAACTTTTTCCCGTTTGATCAACAAAACATGCATAGTACTTTGGAGGTGCAAAATAAATTTTATTGTGACACAAACAATAATGAGAACAAAAAAGTTGACATCTGTTGGGTGCATAAGTATTCACCCCCCTGTGTCAATACTTGGTAGAACCCCCTTTCGCTGCAATTACAGCTGCAAGTCTTTTGGGGTATGTCTCTACCAGCTTTGCACATCTAGAGATGGAAAGGTTTGTCCATTCTTCTTGGCAAAAAAGATGAAGCTCAGTCAGATTGGATGGAGACCGTCTGTGAACCGCAATCTTCAAGTCTTGCCATAGATTCTCTATTGGATTGAGGTCTGGGCTTTGACTGGGCCATTTTAAGACATTAACATTCTTTAATCCAAACCATTCCTTTGTAGCTCTGGCTGTATGTTTAGGGTCATTGTCCTGCTGGAAGATGAACCTCCGCCCCAGTCTCAAGTCTTTTGCAGACTGCATCAGATTTTCTTCAAGGATTTCCCTCTATTTGGCTCCATCCATCTTTCCCTCTATTCCCTGTACCTGCTGAAGAGAAGCATCCCCACAGCATGATGCTACCACCACCATGTTTCACTGTTGGGATGGTGTGCTCAGGGTGATGGGCAGTGTTGGGTTTTCGCCACACATAGCGTTTTGCATTGAGGCCAAAAAGTTCAATTTTGGTCTCATCTGACCAGAGCACCTTCTTCCACATGTTTGCTGTGTCTCCCACATGGCTTCTGGCAAACTCCGAATGGGATTTTTTATGGATCCCTTTCAACAATGGCTTTCTTCTTGCCACTCTTCCATAAAGGCCAGATTTGTGGAGTAGACGACTAATAGTTGTCCTGTGGACAGATTCTCCCACCTCAGCTGTGGATCTCTGCAACTCCTCCAGAGTAACCATGGGCCTCCTGGTTGCTTCTCTGATTAATTTTCTCCTTGTCCGACTCTTCAGTTTGGGTGGACGGCCTCCTCTTGGTAGGTTTGCGGTTGTGCCATATTCTTTCCATTTTCTTATGATGGATTTTATGGTGCTCAGAGAGATGTTCAAAGCTCTGGATATTTTTTTATAACCTAACCCTGCTTCATATTTCTCCACAACTTTATCCCTGACCTGTTTGGTGAGCTCCTTGGTCTTCATGATGCTGTTTGTTCAGTAATGATCTCCAACAAACTCTGAGTCCGTCACAGAACAGGTGTATTTATACTGAGATTAAATTGCAGACAGGTGGACCCTATTTACTAATTATGTGACTTGCAAATGTGACTTGTGAATGCAATTGGTCGCACCAGATCTTTGTTAGGGGTTTCACAGTAAAGGGGGTGAATACATATGCACTCAACACTTTTCAGATTTTTATTTGTAAATAATTGTGAAATCCATGTAATATTTCCCCCCACTTCCAAATGATGCACTATTTTGTGTTGGTCCATTACATAAACTCACGATGAAATAAATTTTAATCAGTGGTTATACCATGACAAAATGTAGAAAAGTCCAAAGGGGGTGAATACTTATGCAAGGCACTGTACTTGTATCTGCACATTGGTGCTTCAGCTTGCCAAGCTTTGTTTAGGATGAACAGTTTAGAATATGAGTAATGGTAAAGTCACCCAAAATAAGACTCTTATAAGTGTGATTGAAGTACAATCAGTTTGGTGTAGATATTATCACTGATTGTGATTAGTTAAATTTGGTTTGGTGTGTAGCTCCAAATGTTTGCAGTAGCATTAGTTGTTACATTCAGTGAAGCAGCATCCAACAGCCACACTGACAGCTTCAACATTCCACCTAATCAGAGTGAGGCTGTGTGTAGGTTGTCTCCCGTTGCATCACTTAAGTTGGTGGTGTGCACTAGCCGAACACACGTGACTCCATCTCAGAGAAGTCTTGGCAAGTGGTCAATATTAAGCTGAGTGATTTGATGATTCATTTCACTGTTGCAATCGTAAATTAGACCAACTAGACTTCATAGCCATTGAAGCTCTCTGACTGTGGGGGTCCTGTATGTTGAGAGTGGAGCAAAATAATTATACATCTACAGTTTCTATCAAAGCACAATAGCCGTTAAGATAAAATGAAAATGTTACATTGACCCTGTTGCCTTTTCCTTTGTAAATCTCTCTGAATGTAGCAGATTGTGCTTTATGTTGTACCTTCCACTGAGATCTCATGTAAGGTGTTTGTTACTTGTAATAATGAACCTGTTGGGTTTTTATATTCATACATTAAACAATAAGAAAACTACTGTGGAAACCACTAGATCTACAGTCTGTAATGTCCATAATCTGCCTTCATATTCTATTTATCTTGGTTTGTTGTGCTATCCCTTTGATTTGGAGAAGTGCGCCTACTCTTGATTTACAACCTTATCATTTGGTGGCTATCTGCAGAGGCAAAGCAGAGACTTATTGAAGTCATGGGAATACTGTACGTTTTAAGTGGCACATTCCTAATGCCCCATGATACTAAGCTTGCACCGAAGGCATACAATTAAAGTCTGTCTTATGATTCTGCTTGATCTGTTGTGTGACCAATCTGTTAATGAATGACAACCTCAAGTCAAAAACAAAAGGTCACATTTCAAGATAAGGGTTAGGGTTCTCTTCATCCACTCTCTCATTCAATCAGTCTTCCAAATGCATCACCAACAACAAAACGACAATACAAACATTCACAATCAGAAGGACCTCAACTGCATTAACTCACCTGCTGCCAGTGCTGCAGATGCAGCCTGTTGAGCAGTTAATATAAGTCAGTGCATGGATGGGATGTGATAGAGAGGCGATATAGAATGCGTATGTATGGCTATAAGGACTAAAGGACCATATAAATACCTTTAATTCACTATATACTGTGTCAATCATGTAACTGTTATTTTAGTTGGGGCAAGCTGTATATTTTTATATACAATCCGTTGTCTTTCAACTACATGTGTCTCGTGACTATTGTTGTCCAATCCTGCCTGCAGTGAAAGTTAGGCCAGTTTAATTAACTCAAGATGTACAATAAAACCCTGAGAATGAGGAAAGCCCCCAGGCACATTCAAGACAGCAGTGTTGGAACATCTGTGGTTATCTTCATCATGCAACAATTAATCAAGGTCTTCTATCTGTGGTTTTGGAGAACTTTCAGACAGTGTATTAATGTTAACAAAGGTTAAAGGGTACAATGCTGATTTATGAACAGCAGTGTTACCCTACTCTACCAGGTAAGGTTAACAATCCCTGCTGTACAATAACCAATAAGTGAGATAAAGTATCTTAACCGAAGAACAGACTAAAATAACTTCATGACAGCCTTCGTGCCCGTTCATTAAGTCAGTAGCGTGTCCTCCCCCTGCCTCCAGAAATAGAGGCTAGATATTGTATGCATCCAGACCCAGCCCGCTTATCAGCTTCAGTTGCTGCTTTAAGGAGAACTCCGCATTAATGTCACATTATAATAACACATAAAGAATAACCGGTAGATTCACTGCTGTAGCTGAAGTTGTTTTCAATAAATACTGTTGTGGCATCGTTCAATGCGTCCAGTTCCCTCCATATATTTTGCACAGTTAACAACTTCCTGCTTCACACAGACATTTTTTACAGTGACTGTTCTGCAGTATAAGTACATTTATTGTATAGGCTGGTCATAGCTGGTCACTGGATGGAACAGTATTAATGCCGGTGAGACTACTTGGGAAATCGAACCCCTAACCCAGACAAAGTTCGAGCTTTAACTAAGCTGTGGCACAGAACCACACAGAGGATCTGCTTTTTGCGTTTCAAGCTGAACGTAGGAAGATCCAGCCACGTAAGCATGCCCATTTTCAGAATATCAGCGAATGATGCAACCGTTTTCACCTATGTACAAAAAGCCAGGAGTCCGGACTGGATCCAGACATCAGAGGAGGAGCATCCGTGCGTAAAATCGACCCCCGGTGCGTATTTGGCGGTTTAAGTGCCATAATTCCACATATCATTCAGAAACTCCACAAGGACACCGCAGGGAGATCCACTCGGTGTCCTTATAGTAGCTCAGGACCAGAACTAAACCTGAACCCGATGAGGAAGAAGAAGTTTTGAGCCAACATACTGTAACTTCAACTACAGAGCAACAGCTGCACACCCGCCACGTTACAGTAGTTCTTTCCCCTCTGATACGCGTCTCCCTCACTGTATCCACCCGCTTCGCATCAACAGCTCTTCTGCACACAAAGGCTGTCAGACACTCACCGATGATAATAGCGCAAGCGCTCAAAAGTCCAATTTCTTTCTTCAGAGTCACTCTGTCGTTCTTGGACGAGTCTTTATCCCTCCTCTCTGTCTCGTTCTCGTTGTCCTCCATCTCCTCCGCCTTGCAAATGTGCCTTCTGCCCGCCTCGGTCCGGTCCAGATACTGTACACTGAACCAGGCTCCGCTCTCTGGGTCGACCCTATAACATCGTCCTGATGAACGGAGGAGGACATGCGCATGCGCACGACGCTCCACTCGAGCTGCTACCTGGCCTCAGGTAAATTGATGAAATAATCACTTGATGCTAGTAATGTATGTTACCAAGGTGCAGTGAACGTTTTCCATTTTAGGCAACAGATATTTATTCAACCACTTTTTATATTTTACACAAATAGAAATATATCCGAAATTTAAATATTCAATATTATATCAATATTATGATTTTAGCTTTTTTAACTCAACCTGCTGAACTTTGAACACACATCAGCAGTTTGGTCCTCCTTCTCCAGTTCTAAATGTGTACAGACAGGATTCAGTTGAGTGTGTTGTCATTGTGTGCTGCTGTAATCTGAGCCTCTGCTCATTCTTTTGAAGTGGGGCTATACAGAGTTCTCTTCCACACAGGCCAGTTCGCTCAGTACTGTACATTTTAGAACATAATATTACATTACTTATCACTCAGATTATGTGGCATACATGTTTTATAGGCTGTGTGAGCTAGTTGGAATAGATAGAACCCAAGAGCACAGCTGTGCTTTGAGCTTAATACATGAGAATGCCCAAATGTACTAATAAGCAGGGGTGTAATTCGCAGGAGGGGACGTGGCCCCTTTTCAGAAGGCAGAGCTTTCTCCTTTTTTTCGATTACTCTGTACGTAAATGTTACATGTAACTCAACATGTGCATTCTCATGGGCATGTGTTTTTGCTCTCTCCCTCTCTCTCCTTCTCTCGCTCTCTTCTCTACCTGTTTCTATTCAGATGTAGAGCAGCGCCTGAAATCCATCATGAAATCCAGTCAGAGAAGTGGAGGCCTGGGGGGGAAGAGCATAGTTGCCTAACAGCCGAAGACACTACTTCACTGGGAGCTGCTCTGTCCTGAGTTCACATTCTTCTTCTCCCAGTTTCAGGGTGTTGGAATTTGTTCATTTTGTTAATTATTTTTCTTATGTCGGGTTGGAGTTCCTTTTCTTTCAATCTTTTTTGCTGGGATCTCCAACCCATATGCTTCTTGTACACCAAACCACGCTCCATATATATAGAAATCCTTTGAATTCTCTGCACTTGTAAATACAACTTCTAATTCCTAAAACCTGGAACAGTTTGCACAAAGGTTTTAGGGGCTCTAATGAGTAGGGGATTCATTTACAGATTTAAACAGCCACTTGATGATGCCACAATGGACAGCGAAGGACCGCATTTCAAAGACAAGACTGATGACAATGAGAGTGTGAGCACTGAATGTGAATTCATTTTTTTTGTAGTTTAATGTAAAAAAAATTGTTGTGTCTTTAATTGCATTGCAAAGTTAACAATAGTCTGAGTAGCCTTTTATTGGGGTAATACAAATTTTCTTTTTAACTTTTTATTCTACAAAGAGCCCATTTACCGTGCGCATCAAAAGCATTAAACTGAAATTGTAACGATCTGGCACTTTAGTCTATGTTTAAAGCTTAATTGTAAAGTGTTTTCTGTTTTAGTGAATCTCTGTTGTGGGTGTTCTAGTTGTTTTCATTTTTGCACACTCTGTTTCTGTTTCCTGTTTTATTTTGTAGTCTCTGTTCCTTGTGTGTTGTTTCTGTCTTCACTTCCTGTCTCTGATTGTCAGCCCAGTCCTCATGTGTTACACCTGTGTTCAGTTGCCCCTTCCAAGCCTCTGTCCTTCCCTTTGTCCTCTGTTGGATTGCCTGTTTCTCCTGCTGTGTTTCTTGGTGCTGTCCTTTCCTGCCCTGTCCAGGGGCCCGTTTCACAAAGCAGGTTTAGTGAAAACTCTGAGTTAGTTAACCCTGAGATGAGGGAAACTCTGGTTTTTCAGTTTCACAAAGCCAGTTCAGCTTTACTCTGAGTCAGTTACCCTGGCAACATACTCCGTGAACCTAACCTGCTCGCTGGCAGGTTTTCTTCAACTAACCCCGAGTTTCTCCTGCTCTTAAGTTGAAGCCTGCAGACTGAAGGCAGTGGCAGACATGGCGTGTCCTTTTATTGAAGAGCCAGTTGATGTCGAGGCGCAGATACTCCGCAGACATCTCCACCGGGAGAGGATTATTAGACCCCGATTGGATGTTTTATCATTCCCTGATGAGTATCTGTTTGAGCGTTTCCGTTTCTCTGCATCATCTATAATTTATATAAACGATATTCTCAGCCCTCACATCGCTCACATGACGCATCGTGGACATGCTCTCAGTTCCGAGCAAATTCTTTGTATTGCACTTCGTTTTTTTGCCAACGGCAGTTTTTTGTATAACGTCGGTGATGCAGAGCATGTGTCCAAGGCAACTGTCTGTCGGGCTGTCCGAAATGTGACACTTGCACTGAAACGGCTACTATGCACGTTTGTAGTGTTCCCAAGTCACAGACCCACCAGACTTCTCAAAGAAGAGTTCCACAGAATTGCAGGTATCAGTCTAAGCAGTAATTCATTTATGTCATAAAGCTTTGAGACTTGAAGCACTAATCAGTCAATTTGATATATTTTAGGGTTTCCAGGTGTGATTGGCTGCATAGATGGCACTCACATTCCTATCATCGCTCCTTCAATAAATGAAGGAGATTACGTGAATAGGAAATCTGTCCACAGCATTAATGTGCAGGTAGGCCTAAATAGTAGCCTTTAACATTCCAAATTAAATACACTACACCATACAGCTAATTACTGTTCTCCACTGTGAAGATCATATGTGATGGAGCCCACATGATTAACAATGTGGAAGCGAAGTGGCCTGGGTCTGTGCATGACTCACGAATGTTTCGTGAGTCGACACTGAGTGCCAGATTTGCCGGTGGTGAGTTTATATATATAATTTATATACAGTATATAGTTATATCCTATGGATATATATCCTATATATCCTATATATCCTATATCCTTTGTTTCCTCCTATTGCAACTGAAACAAACTGTATCTTGTATTATCATAGTAGAGTTCGATGGTTACCTACTCGGAGACAGAGGGTACCCCTGCCAGCGCTATCTGCTGACCCCTTACCCTGACCCTGAGCCTGGCCCACAGCGACACTACAACTTGGCTCACTGCAGGACACGAGCCAGAGTGGAGATGACCATCGGGATACTCAAGGCCCGGTTCCAGTGCCTTCGTAGGCTCAGGGTCACCCCAGAGAGAGCTTGTGACATTATAGTGGCATGTGTGGTTCTCCACAACATTGCCACTATTAGAGGAGAACAATGTCCTACTCTTTCCCCCTGTGATCCAGGTATTAATCATACCCCCCCTGCTGATACACGAGATGGAAGAGCTGTTAGAGACATGATATGTGTCAATCATTTCTAACTGACCCATCACCTCCCCAATGTTCAAGAACGACAATATGCATCTCATTTTATGAGGTCTTCTTTATTTCCTAGAAGGACAAATTTTGTACAGTTGTTAATCCTTTGTTGTTGAAACAATTAAAAAACATCCACCTGTGGGCACGTCACCCACCTTTAACTGATGGTCCAGCAGTTGTATTTCCTTTTCTGTTTTGGTGATCTGCAGCCTTATGTGCTCCATTTCTAGGTGTGATTTGTTTATTTGAGATTCTAAATATACCTTGTAAAGTTGTTTCACAGGGAGCTATAGGAACATAAATGACATTGAATTTCAGTGCCATGTCTATTTAGTGTCATTGTAAGTTGTGGGTCAATGCTGAACAACATCTTACTGAGGTAAGCTGTGCTGTGGAGGTTGATGGACCTTCTTCCCCATTGTAATTTCCAGCATGGCTCTGTTAGAGAGAAAGAAGTTGCAAGTTGTATTGTGGAACAACACTATTAACTGAGCCAAAGTTATTTAAAAAAAAAAAGGTGTATACTTCAGCAGGCCTCTCTGCATCTTCCCTCTCTGTGGCAGCTGATAAGGTTTCTTCATCATCCTCCTGTAATGAAACAGAATGTGTGTGTTATATTCTACCAATTATGAAAAATCTGTGGAATATTAAGAGTACTTACAACAGCATGGAGGTCTGTTATGGCAGAAGGCTCAACGAGACAGATTACACCATCAGTAACTGGTAGAAAATGAAGATTAGACAGTTGATGATTACCCAGAAAAGTGCCCCACCTAATTTAAACACAATTTTTCAAACTCTGAGTCACCTTAAAATAGATTGATATCTGAAAGCAAAAGCAGCCAATTGCAAAGAACTGTAGCTTACTGCTACAAGAAAAATCAGTGTGCCAACTAAGTTGTGTCTAAGATGAATGGGTGGCCATTACTGAGCGAACACTAGAAAAAGGATTAACGTACATGCCATTCATTTGAATAACTTACCTCTTATGTAGGCCCCTGTGACCTGGGGCGTGGGTGGGTCCGATGAACTCCCCCCAGAGATGCCCTCAGCAATGGGTCGTCCACTGTTCTGACTGAGGGCCATCTTTTCAGCCTCTGTGAGAGGTGGTGGTGGTGGACCGCCACCTGTTTTGCGGGCCTCAGCCTTTTTTCTGTTGGCTATAATGGAGGTCAAATTTAAATACATACAGAAAACACAACTTTGGAGACTTGTATGTATAAAAGGCATTTAGGTGTTGCTTTCATAGAGACAATATTAAATACTGGCAGTGTTGGGATTTCTCTTTTTTTTGCAGATTTCCCTAATTACTTAAATATATCCATCACATGTTGAATGTAGCCACTAAATGCTGTTTAATGAGGGCAGGCTAAACAACATCACAATTGCTTGTACTTTATTATACCTTACCTGTTTGAACTACATTTTTATATTTCATCTTTAGCTGCTGCCAAGTCCGTTTGGTGCCTGTTGGGTTGCACCTGTGCTCACAGACACACATATGGAATATAATTGTTGAATAAGTGGAACATTCAAGACAAAACATTTCTTTTTTTTCTCAAATTAATACTGACGCATTGACTCGGTCAGCAATTTCCTGCCACGCAAGATCCCGCGCTTTTGCTGCTGCCACAGTATTGCTTCTTTTTAAAAATATATGCTCACTTTCTGCATACGCAGTCATTAATATTTCCAACTCCACTGGGGAGAAGTAGGAGGATCGAGGCTGTTTACCACTTGTTGCCATGGTGAATCATGTTATCTGTGTTCCATTGATGAAGGCTTTTTATATCCTCATGCACAAGCTTCACTCAGGGTTACCTTGACTCTGAGTTGATTGAACTAAGTGTTATCACCTGTTCTGAAACCGAAAACTTAGAGTTTGACAGCTCAGAGTTGCTCAACCCAGAGTTAAGGTTTTAACTCAGAGTTTGTTGAACCTGCTTTGTGAAACGGGCCCGTGATCTCCTGAGCCTCGTGTAAGCTTCCTTGTGTTTTGGTCCTCCTGTTCTTTTCTTTCCAGTTTGTCAACTCGAATCAGAATCAGAACAAGAATCAGGTTTATTGGCCAAGTAAGTTTGCACAAACAGGGAATTTGACTCGGTAAAGTGGCTCTCAGGTGCTTACACAGAATACACATCACAAAAACAAACATAACAAAACAAAACAAAGCAAAACAAAACAATACAAACAGTCCGAACAGTGCGACGGTCTAAGAAAAGAAGTGCAGGTTAGCATATTACAATTATCCAGTGAGGGTGAAGTAAGTAAACATAATTAATATATATTATATATAATATAATATAATTTCGGGAGTAACTGTTGGTTATTATAAGGATCCAGAGTTATTGCAAAGTGCCAGAGTGGGTTGGCTGTTCAGTAGTGAGACGGCGAGGGGGAAGAAACTGTTTTTGTGTTTATCTAGTTAAAGCCTCTTTTTATATTAAATTCTCTTTTTGTTAACTACCTCTGCTCCTGGGTCCATCAAATTCCACCAATCCTGACAGAAATAAAAGTATAATCTCCTATGAGAACTGATTGTGCACTTGATATTTTCCACTAATTACTTGTACCTGTTATGGTAAATGGTTTTGTATTTATATAGCGCTTTTCTAGTCTTGATGACCACTCAAAGCGCTTTACAGTACAGTTTTACATTCATCCATTCACACACACATTCTTACAGTGCATCTATTCGCAGCACTTTGTTATTCTATGGGGGGGCCACTCAGGGTTCAGCATCTTGCCGTAGGACACTTCAGTATGCAGATGGGTCAGACTGGGGATCGAACCGTTGACCTTCAGGTTGGAGGACGACCACTCTACCCCTCAGCCACAGCCGCCCTAGACTGTCTGAAAGCTCTATTGTTCTTTGAAATACAAGGAAACTATTTACATTAATTTGTTTTATATGTGCTCATGGGAGGAGCACCTGTAATTATGAATGTGCTGTCTCACAGCAGGAAGATTGTGGGTTTGGGTGCCAGGCCCTTTCTGTGTCCGGCTCACCTGTGTGGATGTTCTCCTGGTACTCTGGCTTCTTCGCACAGTCCAAACACATCCAGATTAGGTTAATCTGTGACTCAAATTTTTTCTCAATATCAAGTGGAAACCTACCATGACATCACCCATTTACTTTTAAACTGTCATTTTGAGGTCTTGAGTTTGGCATTTTGTCCAGCGTCATCTTTGTTCTTTGAAACCAGCAGTAACCATATTTGGAGGAGGGTGGAGCCTGACTGAAAACTTGAGGGCTCTCGACGCCCACCTTCACCGGCAACTTGAAACAATTTGAGGGTTTTTGCTGTCAATCACCCATTATCCATCCCCATATGCATTCAATGCTTTATCGTCTATTTTTCCCCAAGTGAGACCCTAGTATGGAAAATGAACCTGATGCAGAAAGGATTGGAAACTAGTTATTGAGAAAATAATCTCCATAGAAACTGACATAATTTAGAAAAAAGAATCGCCCTCTGATGATCATTTCAGAGATTACAGGTTTCAGGCACTTCACTTTTCGAGCCCTGTCCATATCCATTTTTATAGGTAGTATAATAAGTATCATTGCTAATGGATGGATCTTGTTAACATTTAGTAGTTAATTAAGAAACCATTAATCAACTAATTACTCAACCATAACCAAGAGACCTGTTCTTGTCCCAATCAGTGTGGATGTAAGAAAATGTTTTGAAGTTAGCAGTCTAGTCTCTTGCTTTGTGCGCAGCCCAGGAGTTGTCATCAGGTCTTGCTCAGTTTTCTTCCTCATACCATTAAGTCAAGGTTGTAATTATATACTCAGTGAACGTGCAATCACACAGACACAGGTACGCACAGAAACTCAGACAAGTATTGTATTGTCAACAATTTGGAGTCTGTGCAGTAGTGATCGGGAGTGGAGCAGCAGTATCGGGGTTCCGCCAATACACGCCCAGGACCAGTCTCAGTTAACAATTATCCCGTATTAGATAATAAAATAACTAATTTAATCAATTAATTGTTCATTAATCGTAATTGAGATAAAAGTTTAAAATAATCATGATATTGTAGTGAGAGAGAAACTGTTGTAGACAAAGCAGCAAAGTGATATTTTAAGCTCTGATCAGTGTGGAAAAATCATTTGCAGATTTTTGTGATAATTCAAAATAATTTCGACTTTGAGACCAAATGCAGGAAGTTGAGACAACATCAAACAAGAAAAGAAGAAAAGGAGGGAATGACTTACTGGTCTCTTCAGAAACGGAGTTGCTCAGACTCACAGGAATGCTTGCACTCTTCGCCTGCGGCAATATAATGTTTGGACGATGGAGGATAATCATTTGGTACATTAAAATTGTAAAAATGTTGAGTACTGAACCTAAAGTTAGTTGGTTGGTTGGAACAAATGTAAATATTGTCACAAAGACATGAACCTTTTAAGTGTGAAATTTACATTAATTACTTTGGGGATTCCTTGACTTTTTCTCTCGTGCCACCGTGAGGTTGACATTTGTAGTTTAGCATCAAACATCTCAATAACTATTGGGTTAGAATCTTAGTTTGAATTAGGTGCATCCAGTTTCTTTTCTAGTAATGTGTCTACAGCCAAAAACACAAACACACCCACACCACTTCATCTACAGCTTAAAGAGTTAAGGTGTCAAGTTGCGGGAGGCGATTGCTAACGAATGCACAATTAACTTGGAGAATGGCCTCCCTGTCCAAAAGGAGGCCCCAACAAAGAGAGGAGTTGCTTTGTTGGCGACAGGAAGGCAAGCTGAAACATTGGCTTCAGAGTGATGAAGGGAGGGGGCGAGGAAGAGGAGATGTAAAGGGGAACAGCCAAAATACTGTGGTGAAATGGGAGGAGTTGTGTTGTAGACAAAGACAACACAGCATCCAACAACTTTTGTCGAAGGAAAAAGAGGAGTAGGTGAGGAGGATAGTGGAAGAGGAGGACCAAGAGGGCAGGCAGAACATATGGATGAGCAGCAGAAAAAAATTTGTAGAGAATAATGACACAGGAGTTTGGAGACTGAGGCTGAGAATTAACTAAATGATTTGGGAGTTGATATGAAGCTTCGTCTTGCCTCAGAGACGTAGAAAGATGTCGATTGAAGTTATATGGCTGATCTCACCTGAGGAAAACCCATACCAGCTAAATTTCTAAAATCAATAACTGATAATAAGTTAATAAGATCTGTACCACCTTTAAGTATCATCTTCCTATTCAAGTACAATTCGTGGGGTCGTCCTCCAACAGAAGGTCCCAGCACATCCCTAAGTGTTCTTGGGCAAGATGCTGAACCCTGAATGGCCCCTAGTGTCGCTTTAGATAAAAGCGTCAACTAAATGACATAATGAAATGTAAATTTACCTTAAGATCACTTCTGAATATTTCAGCAAATAAATGTGGCTGTTCATTCAGCCATTGCAGTGGCTGTGACGAGATTACATTTCTTTTCTGACCAGTACTTTGAGAGATTGTCATGCAGTTAAAAATACAAATAGAAGATACAAATACTGGATGTAAAATAAGGACATCGTTACCAAGATCATTTTATTTGGGTTGTTAACACCTCTCACTTTCAGTTTTTTAATATGATGTCGGAATAAAGCATCTAAAGTTGAGTCATTCTCGTCACAGACACATGTTTGTTACTCTGAGAGAGAGAGAGAGAGAGAGAGAGAGAGAGAGAGAGAGAGAGAGAGAGAGAGAGAGAGAGAGAGAGAGAGAGAGAGAGAGAGAGATGTAAACAGGTCAACAGGGGGAAATGGAGACAGGAAGAAAGTCTGGGGACATCTGGTGGGCAGTTGAAATATGACAGATAACTGAGAGGCTATGAAACGTGACACTCAGTTCAAAATAATAGTTAATTACGTTCAACCTGTTGTCCACCAGACAATTTACTCCGTTTATCTTGGACTGCTTCACATGGGAGACACATCTGGCAAACCTCAACCGTCCTCACCATCACTGGTCAACAAATTATTGATTTAAGCACACAGAATATAATAATAATCAGGAGTCATTACCTATTGTTTAACCTAGTGTGGCTTTTATGTTATATACACCATTGTAACCATTATAACCAGTAGATGGTCTTTTAATCTTTAACAATGGGACGGCCATCGTCACCCTCTGTGATAGGTAAGGTGGATGGATCTTCAGTCATTTAGGTTTAAGGTGATCTTCTAAATTGCTCTGCACATCCACCCCAAAGTATCCAAATGTTTCTGGTTCTCTTTTCGCCTTGATAATATTATCATGGTGCTGCAGGCTCCAACAAATGTTCCTCCTTTGTCATTATCCATGGATTCAGTCTTGAGTTCAAATGCTTTGAGCTGTTCTAAACAGTATTTGTCCATTCACTATTATATATTTCTAAATTAATCCATATTTAAATCTGCAGATAGGTAACATGGTGTAGAAAAGTTACATTTTATTATTTTCTAGTGTACTCTGGCCTGGTTATATCATGTACTAAGATGCTTGTAAAATTTGTATAACTGGCAGATAAACTGATTAGTATGTACCAAGTTTTAAGTACAGAAAGGGTCGAGAAAGAAAAACAACAACAAAAAACAATGATGGAAAGGGAGACAGGAGGTTGGAAGGAATGGAAAGGGGGTCAAATGGGGGAAGGAGATGAGAGGGAAGCAAGTAATGAAGAAAGGGAGAGTCATTGAGAGAGGAAAGGTAGGAGAAAGGAAATGAGGAACAAAGGCAGGTAGAGAGAGACAGAAAGAAACAAAAGGGTTGGAATGAAGAAAAGGGGATGCTAAGAGAAAGGAAGGAGATGAGGCCGTGAACCCAACACCACTTTGCAGCCAAGGACAAACTATCACTCCCTCTCATTCTCTCTTTCATCCCGGAATTGATCTATTCTTACTGTAGAGCTTCTGGAGTGCCTGTTCAAATGGTTTGCAATACTGCCCTCACCACACATCATTTGTTAACAGGGAAACCAGAGTTCTTGCGGTTGTGGAGCAGAGCTGCATAGCAACCCCAGAGCACTTCCTGTTGGGTCGGGGGTTGAACGCCGGTGCCTGTTGTTCAGCGCCATACCCTCTCTGCCTTCAGAAAAGCAGCCGGGAAGCAGTTGACTTACAAACGGCTTTGTGTTGCGTTGTGAGGAGAAGAGAAATGAGCGGAAAAATAAAGTATTCTGTGTTCACTGCTCTCTGTAACAGGCAGGGACTTGTATATGATTGAACTAACATCTGTTTCTGATAGCCAACAATCATATTTTTTTTTTAAGAATGACGGTGTTGATCGCTAATCATTGATATCAAACTTGACTACATTTGAATTTGTATTGTTTGCATGAGCAATATCATCTCCTCAACTCTAAAATATAGACCATGCAGCCATGTTGGTGAAGGATGTCAACTTGTACATTTTCAGTAGCAAAACACTAAAACATTGAGTGGGAAATGTGTTTTTAATAAGAAGCATTTATTCTGTCAGGACCCGATGGGTTAACTCACATTAAAAGCATATGTTGTTCAGACATTAACTTTACATGTCAATCCATAATGTCTTTGACTGGACATATTGTCATACATGTGGACCTCTGTACATCTTCTGATAAAAACGTTAAAGGGGAACATTTGCTGTGATAGTGGCTGAACGCGAAAGCTCAGCAGACTTTAAGGCCTTATGTTAGTACAGCATTACAAGATCCAGTGACTTCACTTGAGTTTAATCATTCACAACCTGAGAGAACATCAATATTTGCTTCTATTCATCATTTTACAGCTGACATGTCAGCAAATAATTGTATTACAGCTCATTGAAGCTGCATTACATTTAGGAGTACGTTCATCTCGAAAACATGGGCCACAGCTTTCCGGGACCCCGTAGAGTTTTTAAGTAAGGTAAATAACATTAACTCTATTGACTACACATTTTCAGCACTATACTTCTTTCTGTTTTATTTGGGTTTTATATACTTTTATTTCTTTATCTTTTATGTGGCCAATGTCCTTTTAGTTGACTGCATTTCTTCTTGCCAAGAACTTTGTAACATTGTTATACTATACAAATAAAGTTATTAATAATAATAACCATATTTATAATAACATATTCTGTTATATATTTTTTCATGTTGTTTTTCCTGCACAAAAACATTAGACAAATATCTACAATGCCAAATTGTAGTAATTGCAGGTGATTTATTTCATTGGTGTGGCAGCTACAGCACCCTTGATATTTTCAGGTGGTTTTCTTGAGTGAAACTTGGTCATCCTTGTGGTTTCCTGTTGCACCTGCCATGGCAAGAAAAACATTTTGTCTTTTGAAACAAAGCCGGTCTTTGGCAGCGTCATACTGAGGGTCTGTAAATGTTACAAACACAAAGTCACATCACAGAGTTAGGACAGCTGTTATTGTTTATTCCATGCGTTACTGGAATCGGAAACTAAAAACGTGATGCGTTATCATGGAATCAAAAATGGAATTGGATTTTTTGTCAAGGGAAAGGATGATTGTAAATATAGTGATGATTTATTCCACACAGATAATCTAAACAGTAATTCAGCCTATCAAACAAATGTCTTAATATGTGTTATGGTTAAATGTTTGAAAAACAATCAGAAACAGGAAACAGTATTAACCTCTACCCCCATCTAGTGGTTGACATTATTTATTACAACAACCATCCTCCATCTCTATGACCACGTAAATGGTTTTTCACCCATTAAATATGTCGACAATACATTTTCAGTGAGTCCATTACTGAACAACTGTACTACTGGACCTTCGCATGAACGCAACCACAAGAGGCGTCCTAATCACAGATTCGGAAGCTCCTGCACTCTTTAAATTTAGTCACTTCCTTCCATTTTTCCAACTATCATGTTGATGTACAATATGTCAAATATATTTTCAAAAAACATTGTTGCTAGTCTCTTCTCTGACCTTGAACAAGAAGCGGTGAAACGCTGACTATCAAACATTTTGCTGACCAATGATGATACAAACTTTTTTTTCTTTGGCTGTTTTAGGCCAAACAGCAATGTAGACTGAAACTGAAGACAGGAAAGACAATGTGTCAGCTGCCTGAAGTGGATTAATGCCAAGTTTAAGTGTGAGCTGGTCACTAACATAACCAGCTTGACTGGTTCGACAGGGTGTTAACTTCTTTCCAGCTCTGTACTGTGACAAACACCCAAGTAGAGTGAATGGTCATTAACAACTTGATCTTACATCTTGTGCAGCTGTAATCTCTTGTGTCATAGCCCTGGATACAATTTGTATATATGTGAATGTTTTGCCTCAAGTGTACCTGCTTTGGGCTGACACGAAACACACACTAGTTCCAGTGAAAAAAAGAGACAGGAAATTGTTCAGCCACACAGATGTCAAATGAGGTTAAAAATAAACATGTTTCCGCTCTAAAAACCTTTGTCTATACTTCACATGCAGAAAGGTTACAGACAAAGAGAGATTAGCCTAGTTTATAGCCCAGAAACACCCCCAAACCATGGCTTCCCCTGTGATTAGTTGTTATCAATTATCCTCCCCTGACATTAATAACCACCTCGTCCACACAAAGGAATTTAACCTGCTTTCTAACTGGCAAAACCAGCCACAGACAAGCCGAAAGCGTCACTTGGTTCACCTCAGACACAAGTAGACTGACAAAGCTGAAGACACAAATGCTGTTGTTGTACCCTTGAGCTTAAATTCAAGTTAATTCAGGGGTAGATCCTCTCACTGGGACATCATAAATTGCCTTATTGCAGTGGCCAGGCAATCAAATAAAACTGTAGTTTATCGACCACCTGCTCTACATTATTATTACGTCAGTACTTTTTGTGGTGTTTGTGTTGATCTGTATGTGTATGTCTGCATCTTTCAGACTATCTTTCTCAAGCCCCATATGTGATGAGAAAAAAAAATGGACAGCAACATCAGATAGGCCCTGCTATTAACATGAAAACTGCTCATTGTAGATTTAAGATAACCTTGCTCCTTCTTAAAATACATTATTTTCACTTATTCTTATGCTTCATTCAAATGTGAAACTTTTGCAGATATTTTTTTACAACACGCTATCAACGCCAAGTGATTATAAATCTTAAAAGTGACATAAAATAGGGTATTAAGTTATCTATCTATCTATCTATCTATCTATCTATCTATCTATCTATCTATCTATCTATCCATCCATCCATCCATCCATCCATCCATCCATCCATCCATCCATCCATCCATCTATCTATCTATCTATCTATCTATCTATCTATCTATCTATCTCACTGGCTTCATGTGAAATGAAGTTAAGAAAATAGCAATATTAAGCAAAACAAATCTACTGCTATTAGTTCCTTTGTGAGTGGTTCAGTAACATTTGTATTTGATTGACTTCTTTATATATTGATATCCTATTAAGCTACATCAGACACTATAGATTGGTCAAGATATGTAGGTTTTTATTATTTTTATAGCTTCAGATAACTATTACCCTGTAGCCTCTATGTTTTCCTGTGGCTGAGTTCACTTAGATGTGATCACCACTTTGATGACTGATTATTTAATTGTTAATATAAATACAATATAAAGGAAACACCCTCTGGTCTTGAATCAGCCCAACCAGGCTGTTTTATTATAACAGTGATTTACTTTATTTGGCCTAACATGCTCGATGCTAACGTTAGCTTTTGCAGCTCAGTCTTTTGTTGTGACCAGTGTTGTTGAACAGTGTTGCTAGCAGTGTTAGCATGTAGCCTGTGGGTGGACGTGCCTGCCCGACTGACTCAGGTGGGAGTGTGCGGCCGTGAACGCACCATGCGCTGTGTCTATGCTGGGGGGGGGGGGGCGGAGTTAGCGGAGGAGCTGGTTCAGTGTGTGTGTGCGCAGCAGCAGCAGATTGACACACACAGTGTAGGATACTCACCTGGAGAAGAGGAGCAGCAGCGGCACCGCTCTGCCTTAAACTGATCTTACTTCACTTCGCTTGTGGTTCCAGCTGTTGTTCCTGCTGTTGTTCTTGTTCCCGCTGTGGTTCCTGCTGTCTTCAGGATGACGGACACGCTTTTACCGAACGGCCTGAAGGACGGCGGAGGAGACAGGAGCTACTTCAGAAAGGTGAGCGGACTCTCGTCTCTTCACTTTCCGACAAAAACCTTTCAAAGTGTCGCAGACAGGCCGACAACACATCTCCATTCGCACATAGAAGAACGAGGACTTCACCGGAACTTGCCGCGTCTGCTTGAACTTTTAGTTGAACTTGAATTATTCTCTTCTTCTCTCCAACATATACATTTATTAACATTTACTGAACTACCTCGTTATTTATCCCAAGGATGGAGCCAGTCCGTTGTTACGGTGTGAAACTACACATCAGGTGAAACCACAGTTATATTTGACACAATAAAACATTGCATTCATACAGAACACCACATACAATTTGTTAAATAATACATATTGAACGTTGTTTTAGGTATTGTATATACCTAATACTTTTAATATACCGGGGCATTTATATTGTCAATAATAATACACTTGCTTTTTAATATTTAATTAATATAATATATATTTTGTCAGTTATTAATTAATTGCTAATTTGATTCAAGATTGTAGCTCACCAAGCACATACTAAACTCCACTCAGGTGAACAGGAAATCATTAGAAAAGACAAACTAAAGACATAACAGCAAAATGATTATAATTTTTTATAAGTCACTTTTCTTAAATTTATTGTAACAAACATGGCAGCTCCTGATACAGTATGCCGTAGCAGTATGCCAAGCAGTATGCCAACAGCAGTAGCTGACGCTGTCAGCTACAGGTGTCTGTCTGTCTGTCTGTCTGTCTCTCTCTCTGTGTGTGTGTGTGTGTGTGTGTGTGTGTGTGTGTGTGTGTGTGTGTGTGTGTGTGTGTTGCACTCCTTGAATAGCCATATCTCCTGCTTTTGCTGATAGTTAGAGACACTAAAAGAGCAGTGACCAAACATCCCATAATTAACCTTTTCAGTTCCCTGGTTGTTGTCAGTGGTGTGAGAGTGATTAACAATCAACAAGTGGCCTGACTGATACTGCTGGTAAACTGAGGTCAGATTAACCTACCCCCATTTGTCAGACCTGTTTTGTGCTTACTGTTAAGCTGGTAAAAAAAATTAGGGAACCTTCTTGATGGTTGATCGTATCTTAGAGTTCCACACGGGAGATGCTCAGCATCTAAGAAAAAATAATTGGGTAATTCAGAAATGCTGAAATGCAAATGTTAGTGATATCCAAATTGGTACTCAGGAAAGGTGATTAATCTCCCTGTCTGTATTTGTGTTGAAGTTAAGACCTTTTCATTATGGAGATTAATTATATACGGTGACAGTCATCAGTGGAACAATCAGCATTCATGGCTCCACCAGCAGAGAAACCTCTCTAACCAGTTTCATGTTGACATGTTTCTGCGACTGTAATGTTTTCAGGAGCTTGTCTGTGAGAAAGACACTTGTCAGTGGCTGAGTGATTATCCAGTGTGTTTTTACTGAGCTCCCCGTCTGCCATGCAGTGGTCCATGTCTCATTCCTCAACATTTGTAACGGTGTCCTTAACTGGAGTGTTTTTATAGACAAGCTTGTTTTGATGGGTATCTGAACAGGGCCTTTGTGTTTTTCATCCCCCGAATCCCCCTCTGAACGCTGTCTGGATTTAGGTTCTGTGCTGCACTTCCTGTGTTTATAAAAAGGTCATTGGGATGCGTGTGGGACTGTGCCACTGGACCTGATGGAAGACTGGGGAGCTGGACGGCTAAACCTTCAATACTATTACATCCATGTTTTTCTGTCTTTCTCCATGGTCTTTGAGCCTCTCTATGTCTCAGTTAGGGAATCTTTCATTGCACAGCCCTCCTCCGTTTGCACGTTTGCTGATACCACAGAGTAATGAGTTCTGCCTTCTCATTGTGTCATGGTAAAGAGATTTGCAATTTGGAAACTTTTTGGTCAAATTTCAACTAAGCGGAGCCAAGAGGAGCTCTGCCGCCATTTATTCTGCCCCACTTTCTCTTGGCTGAAAATGAGTTTAATGAGTTACAAGGCCTCGCTGGGTTCGACCGATGCCCTAGGGAGCTGTTGTGGTTCGAGGCTTCCTTCCCAGCACATCCACTGTTTCACCTCTAGCTGGCTGATGTCTGAATGGACGGCTTCAGGATGGAAACATGGCACAACAGAAAGCTGATTCGGCATGTTTCTTCCCCTCATCCTCCTCGGCCAGTGAGAGCATTGACGTAACATCTGGCCCAAGGCCGTCTTCCAGCCAGACCACAGACACAAATTGACAACATGTGTCCTGGTGCACAAAGCTGAGGAGCTCCCTCGACTTGTAGACTCTGAGATTCCCTCACCAGGGTTTGTATTGGCAAAAACAAAGGAGAGATGCAGCTGTGATCCTATATTGTCTCTTACATTAATTCACTGAAATTACCTTTGTCTCTCATTGGACTGAGTGAAGCTGTCAATGGCTGGTTTCCAGTCCTAATCACCACTTGTATCAACCAACTATCCCAAGAGCCATTCCTCCACATGTTCTTTATGAAGCGGCCTCAGTTACACTACAGCAAATTATTTGCTGTTTGATGGATATGATAATGGACTGCACCGCCTTTGTGCTTTGCTCTAATTAAGAGTTCTGTTTGCTTGTAGAGAAAGGCTGCACTGTTTGAGCATGCCCACGTTATGAGAGGTTCAATTCCCTGAGTGGTTCTGTGGGTTAGGCAAGGCATTGGCAGGGCTGGCAGCCAGGTTTACGGGGTCAGTTCCCTGTGTGTTCCCTCAGACCAGGATGTCTAATATGTCTGTGCAGCAGTGACTAGAAACTTTACTTTCCAGCGATGATATATAAGGTAGACAAACTAAAAGTTGCAGGCTAAAAGAAAAATTATATTGAATACAATAACTAGAACATTCCCAATCGCCAACAGGTCCCTTAAATTCGCTTTTTCATTTAGATCCATGCATTATTCTTTGGGAGATTGATGAAAATATCAATATTTTTTCAATATCATAACTAGGATTGGTAATAGTGGAAAAGCTAGCAAGATCAGGCTAAACCCGCCGAAAACACACGAAGGCACACTGTCTGAAAACTGCTGGAAGACGACTTTTCGGCTCACTAATTTTTGACTATGGTCTCTGAAAACCCAGGCAGAGTGCACACAGGCAGGCAGGTCTGCTGGTGACAGACAGGTACGCCAGCCAATCATGAATGAAATGATGATGTGTTTATTACCATCCCGTTAGACCACGGACACCCATTTTATTTATTTTTTTCTCCATACAATGGGATTTATTGATAGCTGTCAGGAAGTAAAGAGGGTTTAAACAAATAGGATAAAAAAAAGTTTTTGAAAAACTTGACTTAACATTTAATGAAAGGGATTAAACATTCCAAGATCTGCCCCTCTGTCCAGATCCACGCTTAATTTAAAGCGGTCTTTCTTGACCCATGTCCAACCCTTTCTCCTATTTAGTTGTAAAGCTGTTTGGTAGTTGTAGCGTAATCCTGCTGATAAACAAACCAACGAGTGGTCAGGGGCAAAAACCTCGACACAATAGAAAGGGTCGTAATTTTTCTAACATAGCTCTTCTGATTTAAAGGTGTGATGTCAGACCATCAGGGTTGTTTTGATGAAAAGACAAATTGTAAAAGGTATTGAATGAGCGCCACAATATTTCTGGAATGTAATCACAGGCTGAAGTTTTATAAAGTCCTTGATATCAGGAATTGGAATCCTGTTGCCGCGGTTACTATCAACAGCAGGCCACTCCCTTGTTCTCTTAAACAAACATACACCCCATTTTTTATGTTACTGAGTGGTGACACGCTGCAGTACGTCCATGCCCTACCCTGTTGTGTACTAATTTCCTCACCCTGCCGTCATTCCAAGAATAGCTACCACTCTGTCCCGCCACACCATGTCCTAGGCGGGCCCTCAATACAGCTCAGTTGGTAATTACCGAGGCTTCTGTTTGTATTAATGGTTAATCATTACACTCTCAGTTGCTGAAATATTTGTAGAGGTCCACCCAGGTGATGATGCTCAGTGGTTGTAGAGGGAAATACACTGTAAACAAAACATTTGACCAATTAAATGTGACCCATGTTGCAACAGTTTGAACTCTCATGTTTATTTCAGTACAGGAGGTACTGTCAGGTTCCTCTGTCCTGTTCTGTATCTTACAGGGAGTTTCTTCCAGTGATATGATCCATATGTAACACTAAATGCATGTGGAAGGTGGAGGGGCACACAGGTGGTGCAGGGTAAAATACTGCGGTCTCATAGCGTCCCGGTTTCATAAACGTAAGAATTGTAAAAACTACGATATCTAACTCTGGTGTCCTGCCTCTCACGGGTCACGTAAACTGTGCGCGCGCCATGCGATCAAATCTCCTCTCGTGAGTCATGCTCCGTGTGCGTGCGCTTGTTTGTGTGTGCGAGCCATGTTACTCAACCTTAGTAACAACCTTTTTTCCACCAACGCCAAACAACTAATCAAGTGATAAATAAGGATATTGATTTTGAGCTATAACTATCATTATCATATGATGAGTGCATTTGAGTGTGGATACCTTTGGTATATATGTGTGGGAAGCCAGTGAGGAATCACTGTATATCATTGACAGAGCAGAAGTTGTGAGCGGATAAGAGGAGGTTGAGTGTGGTCTTCTTGATATCAGGTGACACCATGTGTAATGGAGCCAGGTGGCTCTCTGCGACCTCTCTACTTTGAACGCAGTAGGAGAAAAAGGTTTGAAAATTGGTGGGAAAAGACAAAGTTTGGACAGGTGTAAACATGATAAATTTTTTTATTTAATTAATTTACTCCCTGTTCAGTCAATGAAACCAATATTAAAAAAACACCCAAGTCTTTTTAAGTACCAGAGTGGTGACACCACTAGTTGGCTATTGTTTGAGCATTAGTCAGAAGCTTGACTTATGCTGATGTGTGTCTTACCTTGGCACAAAGGAAGGATGACATGCACTGTCATCTCTGACATCTGTATGATCAAACCAATATTCAGTGTATGTTTTAAGTTGAGAGCGGTGACCTCTGGCCCTGACGCTGCTCAGCAGTAACTGAAGCTGATTTTACTCCTGATATTAGATTTTAGTCTGATAAATCACGTTAATGAAAACGTTTTCCATGCTGATGAGGACAGTAAACTAACTGGTTTTACTGAGCTGACAGGTCTCCATACAGTATAGGCCACACCTCTGCTGTGTTGTTAGTCAGTCACTATGAATGTCTGAGGTCAGTTTATCTATGCTGCTGTGAGTGAGTGACAGTCTGTTGACTTAGGAAGGCTGGGACCTGGTGGTTAAAACAAGGACACTCAGTACAGCCAGATACAGGCCATTACATGTCCACACACAAACACACACATACACACAAATGTACTGTTAAAACAAGGGGGAAGATGAAGTAATAATAGTAAAACCTAAAAAAAATTAAATACTTTTCTAAAGAATCACAGGAATGTATACAGCAAATGTGAGTTTTAGCGCACATATCTAATAGTTATATTATCAACTATAATATAGTTTAAGGAACAATAAAAATAGATTCAAGAACATACAAATAATAGTTGACATTTTCTGAAGGTCATCTGTCACTGAGTTCATGACATTTTCAGATTTAAATTGATGAATTGCTAGATGCTCTGAATAAGAAGTAAGACTGGCTCAGTGGATCATAGTATCACTTGCCTGGGATTCCCCTGGAATAGAGATGGTGGCGCCCAATAGCTCACCTGGGCTCCTGGTGCATGGAGGCTTGAATCCTCCCGAAGCGGCCGCAGGTTCATTATAGGGCAGTTTTCTCGCTCACAACATTTCATTATGTTATTATTCTCTGCTGACCTGACTGTTCTTGTGTCTCCTCATCTCAGGGTTGTAACCCATGCGCCCAGACTGGACGAAGCAAACTGCAGAATAAGCGAGCCACTCTGAACCATGAGATCATCAAAGAGATGAGGATGAGGGCCGGAGCTGAGAACCTGCTGAAGTAAGCACAACATGAGCAATAAAAACACACATTGTACATACTGTGTATCTGATGGGTTTTTAAGTGGGAAGATGGAATCAGTCTGAAACATACAGAGAACAAAGTGCAGGATTGGTTCAGCTCATAACATAACATAACCTCACAACATAAATACACATATGCAAAGATGTGTAATTGCAGGAGTTACACAAGGGAAGGCCCACCATTCTAATTATATCTTTGCTCACATCATGTATAGTTGCGTCATTCATTTCTCCGAATTGCTTGGCAGGTAGATCACTTAGGTATATGGGACCCATTGTAAACTCTGCTCTGTTGATGTTGGGACAAGTCTAGCTTCTCTTCCGTCATCGTCGTGTTTATGAGTTGCCAGGAATTCATGGTGAGCCTTAAAACAACCAAACGTGGGCCGATGATAATAAATGATGGTAACACAAGGAGCAGTTCATGTATTCAAAGAGCTACTGAGAAATGTGACCTTAGAACAAAAATAGACATTTTCCTGGGCTTTAGTTTTTTATTAGAAGTCTCAAAGCAGTGATGCTTCCTATCAGGCCTTTTGAAATAGATCTGGCTGCTTTTTGTGATTTTACATTGGTTCTCTGTTTGGCTGTAGAGGTCTGAAGTCTGAAACCAAATGTGTCAGGGTTGTATGGATGAATTTGAGATTAGACGTCCCATCAGGTACAATGCAACAGGGAAATGTGAGCAACTCACCTGCTCAGTCACAGCCTCTGAACCCTTGTGCTTTGTGTCCAGTCATGTAAGGGACTTTTTTTCTACAACATAATTACACTCAACATCCTGATGACTAACACTTCATTTCTAGAATAGAAACTAAACAGCCTATTAAATATTTCTGTGGTGACACAAACAGTTTAATGTAGAATACATATCGTGATACTCAGAGTCACCTTTAAAACAAATATAGGTTTGGCTTTTAATACACTTTCATGTTTGTACAGTTTCTGTGTTTAAAAGCCTTTGATTGAGCTGGACCAATAATGCAGTGTTTACATTTAGTTTTAAACTTTTTTTCCTTTTACTTTATTGTTTTTACCTCTGTTGAGAAGAATAGGTTTTAGTCAAATTTCCATGAAACTTGGTGGAAGGAAGCGATGCTGATTAGTAAAGAATTCACAGCATTTTAGTTTTTCAACATATTTGTTGATTTTTTTAGACAATAATAAAACAAAATAAGGCATGTTTATGGAACAGATTTGTGTATGTGAAATGTATTGTTGTGTGAATGCCATAATAGTTATATTCTGTAGCCTTCAGCCTCCATTCTGTAGAATCTGCATTTGAGATAGTGTTAAATTAACTGGGTGTTATATTTTTGCTAAAGCAGGAGCACCTGCTGCACACTGAAGACTCTAATCTGTTTCTGACACTCTTTGGTCTGTCATTCGTTTTGTTGCTCTGATTGGTTGGAGCTCTACTCCTTTACTACTGAAAAAGCCCCTTGGACATTGAAAATGAATCGAGAAGCATTATCAAATGTGAATATGTCTGTTGACATCAGGCAAGGAGATTAGGAGATTGACTATGATTTTGTTGTAACACCACAAGAACCTGCTACACTGGAAAACAAACACGTCTCTCAGCTATTAGCTTCCTGGTGAGACCAAAATAGGAAGCAGGAAACATCCAGAGTTAAACGTCATCTTTTTATGGCTTATTATTGCAGTTAATTGTCTACTGGAAATCTACAGCACAATGTGTGGAAAAACTACAACCTCAGAAATGTCCAGAGTAAAATAAACTGGAGAGCAGCTCACTGACAGAGTGTCAACAGAGTTGGGAAATTATAAGCTTTGTAAAAGAAGTGTTTACTGCATGCTGGCTGAATTGAATTGCAGTTGATTATTATACTTCTATTTATGAAGGTGCACTTAGCGACGTAATGTTTCTATGAAAAAGTATCGTGGTATATTTAGTCACTGAGGCTGTAGCTTCCTGTCAAGAGAATCACTATAAGACAATCTCCTCAACTTGGCCCACTGGGATCTGGGATTACTGGTTCAATTCTTTGAATTTTTATGTTAAGATTAGTGTGTGTGTGTGTGTGCGTCTGTTCGGCCTGTCTAAGACTACAGTCAGCCTCAGGAACCTCCACATTCCTTCAGTCCTTCAGATAGTCTGCCCAGCCAAGGCCAGGGGCAAGTGGACTCTCTGTGTGTGTGTCTGTTTGTGTCTCTGTGTGTGTCTGTGTGCCAACACAGCTGCAGCCCAGACAACAGCCTGGGTGCATCTTTGAGTTTCAGGTATGCCCTCAGCTTTATTTTTAAGGCCTTGAATCATATATGGTTTGACTGTAGTTCTCCGATCTCCCAATCTTTGGTGTGTGTGTGAGTGTATGTGTGTGTTTGTGTCTATTGGTATGGCCACAACATGGTTGTCATTGGTACCTCTCTTATTTCAAAATCAGCCAGGATTGTCCCCTACTCATGTTAAAAGTAGTTTCTCAGCTTCCCAGGAGGAAAAAAAATCAAGAGATGACGTGTTAAATTATCTTCTAAGCTCTTTGCCAAAACTAAAACTGTGTGTTTGTGTGTGTGTTATTAAATACTGTGGGGACTGAATACACCCACAACCTACGGTCAAATCAGGGCCCCCATGGGTCCAGACTGCTTATGAGGGTTAAGACTTGGTTTGAGGCTTCAGGCTGCTATTTCTTAAGGGTTACACAGTTACACAGTGTGTGCATGTGTGCGTCTTCTCTCTGGTTCTGCATTCTTCTTTCTATCAGCAACAGGTGGAGTCAATCTGGTCTGACCAGTTCTCTTCTTTCTATTCTATTCTCCCCTCAGGTTGGTAGAGAGCAACCAAGGCCTTTATTGATACCAATTTATTCCGTTAACCATTTTTAGGGGTTTTAGAGTCTCAGAGATTGAGACCACACACTTTCATTAAAAAAAAGTGTGAAATAAGGTGATCTAATATATAATTTAGCAAAGTTCAAACCAAATGATTTTTTCTGTCTGGGTGGGTTTTAATCTGCCTGGACAGGCAACCCAACTAGAGCTGATGTATGGGAAATGCCAACACACTCCATCTCTATCCTGACGCCTTGTTGCAAGTCTCCCGAAGCATTTGAATCTGTTGTTTCAGACAATTTGGCAACTGGACCTTGTTCTGGATTCTCATCCTTAAAAAAGAGCTGCATATTTCAGCAAGAGCGAGATATACTGTACATCGTGCTTTAAAGGAATTCTAAAGCAATTTTAGTGTTGCGCTTACATGAAGTTAGAAGACACTTGTGAAATACAACCAGATGAACGGCCAAAACTTAAGCAGCACATGATGAGATATATTCTTTTTAGTCAAAAGCAGAGCAAGAAAGCCGAGCAGTGCTTGACCTGTTGAAGCTAAACGTTAGCATTTATTATCTCAGTGATATCTGTTGTTAGCGCCGATCCAAGATCCATGGTTTGTCCCATAAAGAATTTACTTGACCAAAACATAAAAAACTTTGAAGAATAGCTATATCTTGAGTGAAACCACACTTACTGGTTAACAGTCCTATTCCCACTCACTGCAGGATGATATTCAACAGGCTGTTATTGTTCACAGTTCACTCAGGGATTCAGACAATGGCTAGAAGAAAAGTGAAACCAATATGCTCACTGATAAAGTGAGCGCTATGTGCTGAAGTCATCTGTCAAAGTTTCACTGTTAAAACCTAAACCACACATCTTGTCCTGTTGGACATCAGTAGATAACAAACTCCTGTTCCAGGAGCCACTATAGTCATCAGACTGAGTCACTGCAAAGAGTCAATCTCTCTCTGACACGATTTAAGAGTTTTTGGACTTTTTGAGCTCATCATCTGTGACAGACCTAGTGGTTGTTTGACCGATTTTCTCCCTGCTTCACTTCTCATGATCTTATATCCTCAGTGGCAGCAGAGCAGGTTACATCAGCCTTCACACTCATGCAGGTTAAACTGGATGAACCAACACAGGCAGATTTACTCTGAAATACTCATTATAGACGCACTCAAAAACACTCACACACTGTTGGTCACCCAGCAACATCAGCAACAACAAAGGAGACAGATAACCCATAATGCAACATTCTATAAAGACTAGGTATGGTAGGCACTCTTTGAACTGGGAAGTGTGCAGTTTCATCAGGAACACCCCCAGTCCAATTTTCAAACTAGCTCCATCCAAGTTAAGCAGCTCTGGGTTGACATATTTTGTTTTGTATAGAAAAAACACATCTGGTTAAACCAATACTTTATCCAGTGATTCTTAATATATTCAACACAGGTTCCACCACAGTATGCAGATCTAGAACAGCTATGATGGCTTTAATAATTGTCTAATAATGACTAAACCCTTGTTTTCCATAAACTTCAGCAAAAAGCTGCGGGTGCTTCTTCACATTTCACCTCGTAAAAAACAACATCCTCTGTAATTACAGGGTAGAGGGAGAGAGAGAGCAATCAGGTGACAGAGAGACAGGCTGACAGGGGTGTGTGTACATTTGGGACCCATTAGTTATGAATGACAGATAATAGATGTAGGGTTTGACTGTAAACCAGCGATAAGGATATAGTCACACCACGAGCGGGGGGGGGGGGAGTGTGTGTGTGTGTGTGTGCTACCATGGATCCACTTGAATTACAGGTTGACTTCTCAGCAAGTGATATTGTATCATAAATTCTTCATTTCAAAGGAGTCCCCCCCCCCTCCCAGAGTGTCATGACATCCTTATCTCTGCTGTGCAGTGAATCCTAATCCCTTATCTGGGTTTCCTTATATATAGTCTGTGTGCACACACACACACACATAAACACACTCTCACACACACAGGGACAGATTTAGCACCATGTTCTTCTTCACCTTAACACAAAAATGTATATGTTGTGCTTTCGTTTCAGAAATTGTTCAGAATGAAATTGGACACAAATCAATCGCATGATCAATTCTTAAGGGATGTTGATTTTTTTAATGTTTGACCTGGTTAACTTAACTCCCAGAATGCTTTATTAAGAAACCATGCTAATGTGACCTTGAACTAAACCTACATGTGACAGGATTGTGGTTGTGTATATGACTTTGTACATTGACAGATATATCGGCCCTCTTGCCCACTTGCCTGTGTACTGCTGCATATACAGGGTGATCATATCAAGTTTATCATCTAATGGTAAAGTTTATTTGTACCGTGGGAATGAGCTGTTGAGCTACATTGCAGCTGTAGATCTTTGCTGTGAGCAGGAGAGTAAGTGATGTGCACAGCAGGGAACAGTGACGCAGGTCTGTGGTCCAGAATACCACTTGTTTTAATAATCAGAGGCAGGAAAGCTGGGTTGGCTCAGAGTGGATAATAACAAGGCTGATATTTCTTTTTTTCTGCCCTCTCTTTAACTGGAACATGTTCTGACCTTTTTTCTTTTTCTTTCTCTTTCTCTCCATCCCTATCTCTCCCACCTATCTTGTGAGCAGGGCCACATCTAATAACAAGGTTAAAGAGATGGTTTTGTTGGAGATGAGCTATGTGAACGCCAACCTGCAGCTTCTGATGGGACAGCTAGAAGAACTGAACAGCTCAGTGGAGGTCTACCAGAGCACCCAGTGAGTATAAACATGACTCTTTCTTCTTTGTACTAATTCTACTGTTTATACTCCTCCTATACAAGACACTGGCTCTTTTTCAAATTATCATCTAGTTAACAATTCAACAATTGTCTGTCTTTATGTGTATATCTTGCGAATTGCTCGGCTAATCATCTTTATACTTGGCATCTGTATTCTTTGTGGTCATGCAAAGTGCAGTGTTGAGTTTGGACTTGATTTGGATTTGTGGTATGGTCAAAATTCACTGTTGTGAAATTGAATGAAGAAGCGACAAGTGCATTTAGTCCATGGACAACTGGGACAAATGCTGGTCAAAATCACAGCTAGATCGCTTTGATTTATATATTTTTTTTAATTTATCGAACTGACACAGACAGTCACAGGTTTTTCAGGTGCTGAGCACGGCTACATGTTTCACAGAATTCCTTCCCCCTTTGGCGATTTGTCTTTAAAGAAAAAACACAGTGTTTGTTTTGTTGCTGTAATACTTTGTATCGAGTGGAATTACAGAGCTTTTTCTTTGCTTAACAGACCTCTGAAATAGCCGATATGCAAAATATTAAAAAATAACACCAGTTAAGTAAACCATTCAAACTTAAATATAAACTACAAAAGTGGTCAATAATAGAGACATTTAACTTTTTATTTCATGAAAAACATTAACTATAAAATCCTCAATGCAGATAAACCAGGTCATCCCACAGTTTTCTAACTTCACCCTGCACCATAGATGGTTTATGAAAAGCTCTGCTCACAATGTCCAGCACACAAACAATATAAAAATGACAGTATATTGTAGAACTGTTTGAGCAGGAGTCACTAATGACAAGGAATAATACGGAAGTAGCTCTGGAGCATTAACAAAGAAGAAGCAAACAGGCAGGTTTAGAACTGCACTTGTTAGATAACAATTATCATAAGTGAGAAACAAGAAGTGTTCTCTGAGAGTACATAGCACCTCCACTTAGCTGATGCCCTACCTTGCCATGTCAAAGCAGTCTGCAGGAATATTATTAATAATAATAATCAGTGTCTCAACCTTGACGCCCCCAAATACTGTATCCTGCTATTGATTTTCCAAACCTGTTGTGAGTGAGGACTGTTTTAAGTCATCAGTATTTATATAAGTACTCAGTCTGGAGATGTTACCCTCAGATTGCTATTAAAACAAAACCAATAGACAAAAAGACCATGTGTAAATTGGCATCCAACTTGAGACTGACTGCTCAAGTGCTTGATGACAGATGAACGGAGAAGAGAGGTGTAGGGAGAAAGAGGAAGACATACAGAATGACATGAACGTAAAGTGTGACTTAGTTGTTGTTGTTGAACTGGATCAGCAGGTTTTTTTTGACGCAACGCTCAGACCAAGAGCAGTGGAGCTGGATACGAATGAGATAAACATCTAGTTCAAGGCTTGTCAGCCTGACGACCGGGTGTGTTGAGGTGTGTGAGTGACGGTGATAGGTGCTGGTGTTTTCTGTTTTAGAGTTTATGGGGTGTGGTTGACACGTGTCAAGTTAAACACAAAGGACTTGATAACTGGTATATGGAAATAAAGTCATTTATAAAATGTCATCTGTATGCTGTAGATAACTCCTGCTTCCTCAAGAAAACCCATCAGGACAAAATAACCACATAGGTTTAAGTACATACTTTGTAACCATTGAGAGTACTTTGAAGACTTAAGTGGCATGGGCTCAATTTGATATGTAAACAAAGAAGAAAATAAGGGCAATTTTATATTCCCTTTGTGTAATGTATTGAAGATAAAAATCGTTGTATATTTTTGGGGTAAATTACGGCAAATACACTGAAATGGTGGTTCTGCTTGATTGAAGTAGCTCAGTACCTGCCTCCAGCTGGCTCTTTTTATCAAGAACACTTGAGGCCTCTGTAAGCCATCTGCCTGGACACACAGACACACACACACACAGACACACACACACACATCCATATGCCGAACACACTAATCCTGCTCCACACATTCACTTACGCACACATAAGGCAAAACCAAATACATTTACATGTACACCACAAGCCTGTGTACTCCAAATCCAGGAGGCACCAATACATATATGATACATATATACACTAACACACACACACAAACATATACAGTCTTCTGTAGTAAATGCCATGTTACCAATGGCAACAGATAACAACAGAGCAGTAAAGCAATGGGGCAGATATGGGGGGTTGTGTAGATTTGTGAAGGTTGCATTGTTGTGTGCTGGTAACTATGGTGATGGTTCTGAGGGTCATTGACAGAAATCCGACATGATTAGGTGTTTAGTATCAACCTGCTGCTGATCAGCCTGTTTGCTTGTAAAAATATCACCTTATAAAACCAAAAATGCCTACTCGTATTGGAGCTGCAAAAAGACCAGATTAGTTTGTTTGCCTCCTCGAGTCTCCAAGTCTGCATGGTTGCAATAAGACAGGACTTCTTGTGTTGGAAAAAAGAGGAATTTTAACCATATGTGTGAATATGGTGGAGTAAAGATTTTTCTGGATGCATTTTGTGTTTCACTATGTGACTGAACTGATGTCCTTACAGACAGGAACGTACAGTTTGTCTGATGTGAAGGGGTTTGGTGTCCAGCTTAAAGCAACAAGAAATATCCTCCTCCATCTCTTATCTTTTATAAATCAAGAAATACTGTACTGTGGTTGCATGCCTTCACCAACCAGTGCAGGATCAGCCTGTGTACATTTCCAGACTGGTATGAGGATGCTGTGACCATCCAATAAGTCCAAATTTAAAGGACTATCCGTCAGGCAGTTTTGAGATGTCATGTTTTGTGAGACCACTGTGACTTTGACCACCTACATCTAATCAGTTAATCTGAGAGTCCAAGTGGATGTATGTAGCATATTTGGAAGGATTATCTCAGGGCATTATTCAGATAAAGCGTTCACAAGGCACAAAATAGTGTTTTTAGGTCACAGTGACCTTGGCCTTTAACCCCCCAATGCTACTGAGGTCATCATTGAAGCCAAGTTGATGTTTGTGCACGATTTGATGAAATTCCCTGTTTCTGCTCCTGACATATCACCTTCATGTGGAGGCCTAATAGCTTTAGATATCAGCCACTAAGAAAAACCCTATTAGTTTACTAATAATGAACATCGTAGCAACATCATCAAGATCAAAAAGCTGCGTCTCTGTACAATCTCTTGGCCCAAATGTCCCCTGTCACATGAGACCATGGGGACTCGAGTGTGGGAACATTCAGCCTGTTCCGTGCACGGAAAACAAACAGGGTGAGAAACGGCCATCAACTGTTCACCCTTGTCACTGTTTAAAAGAAAATTAAACATGTGCCGAGTCCAATGGTTTCATGTCACCACATTTACACTACCAGATATACAAAAGGCCATACATACAGGTGCACAGGTAACGTGTACGTGGGAATATCAGATTTATTGAGAAAGTTCTCCACTGTCATTTCTGAGCAATTGTCTCAGGGACGACGCTGCACGGTCACGATGGAGACTTAGCCTCTTCCTTTCAGCCTGAAACACAACCTCAGTCATAGCTGCAGAAACAAAAACCTCAGCTCGCCTTTCAAGGCTTTTCCCACCGGGTCAGTCATCCATTGAATAGTGTCCTTCAATAGGTATTTCTCACTCAGACCAGATTTAGCTGGTTTTGGAATGAGGTAATGCAACAAAGAGAGCACGTACAGTAAATGTGACTGGTGCAGTACACATGCCTTACTACTTTCAGCACCAAATGAAAAAACAGCAGCTAATCTTGCTGAGTTCAATCTTATCAATTGACAAAACAAATACAGAAAGAAAATGTTGAACATTATTTAAATGATGTACATTAATCAGTGTAATATTCAGTCTGTGACACTCTTGATACCAAACTGTTGTTTCTTCGGTGATTTGTAATGTAGTAAATGTTTGTTCAGTACCTGGTTGTACTGTTCTTGACCTGGACAACAAACTGAACCTCCTCTGGACCATCCAGCAGTGATGACAAAGGAAAACAGTCAGATTAAGATATCAGCACCACAGGCGGATACACTTTAGAGAGGTCCTCTGCTTCTGTGAATTATGACAACTGGTTGTTTGTAACAAAAACAATGACTTGTTTATGATAAATGGTTAGATTGTACAACGAAAAAAAACGGAGCTAAGTAAGTAAAAGGACTGAAAAAAGTAATAATTTTATGAGATAAAAACAGCTGAGGGAAATTGTGCTCACTGAAATTTGACTCCTTCTGGACCTAAATCTTGAACCAATCTCACTGTTTCTTGATAAACTACTAAATTTGAAGAGAACACAGAGATAACAAATGATACCTTTAAATCCGACCACTACAAAACAGAAGTATGTGGGTGCTCTCTGTTTCTTGATACTAATAATAATGCAATATTAAGAAATCAAATGTATGACTTTTTTCTGGAAATATCACTTATAATATTAAAACTTTACTTTAATAAAATAATGAATTCAGTCTTTAAAATCTATAACTATTTTCTCAAAAAAATTTCACTATTTCGTAAAACCCTTTTCTCATACTTGAGGATCTCCTTGAAAACAAGATAATACATTTCAAGGAATTAATCCTAATAAAGAATTTCAAAATATTATGACTATGTACTTATCTCAAGTATATATTTTTTATGGGGCTTTAGTTTTAAGACTGTGACTTCGCGCATTTTAATATATTCAGTCAACATCTGAAGTTGTACAAGTTTCTCACTGTAAACCAAAGCTGGGGCTGCACTTGGTGCCTGTTCCATGTCTTGAACACTGGCACTTCAAACGGTGGTGGAGGAGGGGCGGGGGGTGATCTTCTTAGGCGGCTTTTCAACATTTCAGATTCCCTACAGAACAGATATCCTCACCCCCTCCTCCCACCCTCTCCCTCAGTCCAAGCCAGAGAAGAGAGCAGTGATCTCATCTACAGGCACTAATGGATCACGCTGCAGCCTCCACCGTGCTCGGTCAGTGTTACTGATGAATGAGGTTTTCTGTGAATCACAGAGCCAGTGTGCCAGAGGAATGCTGCCTTATCAACAAGTGATGAATGAGTGTGAGCAGTTTGGTTTCTGGAGATTCTGTTGTTGATGTCTTGTGCAGTGAAAACGCTGCTGACCTCTTTGTTTTTTAATAACTTAAATGTCTAGAAGCAACCCGGGTATGTTGTTAGAAAGAGCAATGCATTCAGCGACGTCTCGTTATTCTTCTCTCTCGGTTAATAAACTCTGATCAGCAGCAGTTACCTGTCAGTTTATATTTCCTCAGCTCTAATAACAAGCTGCACCTGCTTTCTATCTGTCAGCAGATTGGACCTCCAGGTAACTGCAGCATGACAAATGTTATCACTGCAACTGAGATCAAAACAGAGGTTTAGCATGGTGTTTTATTGCACCTTCTGTTTACTGTTTGGTAAGTTTCAATAAAAGAGGGTAAAGAGCCTGTTTTTAAAGCTGTGCAGCTTTGCAAGACAAGGTGGTGTGTCTGGGGGGGGGGGGGGCTCATTCGCCTTTAAATCCTGACCCCTGCAGTGTGTGCGGTGCCTTGCTCGAACAGCACCATCTGTCTAATCCAGACTTACCATGAAACCACGGTTAAGAATCAATGAAAACATAAACTTTCTAAAGCCAAAAAGCTGTGGCTGATGTGACCAGGCTGATCCCACAAATGTACACATGATTATGAAATAATATTATTGTCAACAGCATGATATCCATAACCAGGCTTGGTCTATGGTCAAAGGGAGTTTCGGTTGGCGATAGCATGTGCCGCACCTCAGAAACTGCTTTTCTTCACCATTAACCTCTTAATGTATCTGTAGACTCATTGTCGATGTTCACAGAATGAGCCTTGCTTAATTGTTGAGGAATCAAAAAAGCACAGCATTGAACTTTTTATCGTGAGGCCCTGCTGTAACATGTTTACTGTGTTGTTGTCCTCACTGCCAACACGTCTGGAGGCAAACTTCAAGAGTATTTACTTCATATGCATAATGATTACGATGAAATGATCGGTCATGACTTCTCTGTTTCTTTTTGTGTGCAGGGAAACTGCTAACATCCCCCTCATTGCTCTGGGACTGAAGGAGACAAAAGAAGTTGACTTCTCTACTCCATTCAAGGTACAGAAGAAACCACAGCAGTCTCACCATTCCCTCCTTACAACCGCACAATGTAAAAGTGACTGTAGTTATAAAGCTGCTTTTCAAGTCTTAACGACTCGACTTAGCGCTTTACAGTTGCATTCACACCCACGCCTTTCTACACACACACGCACGCACACACACACGCACGCACACACACACACACACACACACACACACACACACACACACACACACACACACACACACACACACACACACACACACACACACACACACACACACACACACACACACACACACACTCACACACACAGTAGTTATGATGCCCAGCAGCCAGTGGTTTGTTGACAGACATCGTGAGAGTTGTTCTGATGTGATAATCTTTGAGCAGGTGATGGTTCTCACCAGCCACTTTGATTTCTGTGCAAAGTATAGAAACGTTTTGTGTTGAGATGTTGATTTTATTCTGTTGTTGACAGGACTTTATCTTGGAGCACTACAGCGATGATGGCAACAGCTTTGAAAATGAGATTGCTGATCTGATGGACCTGCGACAGGTAGGAAACACTCACACCCCCATCTGACAGTATATGTTTCTGATTTTGTGTTTTGCTCTACTGATCTTTAGTTTCTTTAGAGACAAATAAAACCAAGCATTTTAGATAGATCATTTCTTCCGGTGTATTTAAGGAGTGTCATAAATCAATTAAAAGTTTCTAGTATAATCACAAAAACAAAAAGATTGTTTTTATTTTCTAAATTATTATGGGATAATGGTATTTTGTAGTTCACAGGAACGGCTGAAAACAGAAACAATGTGAAATTTTTCTCTGAATCGTTCACAGACCTTGCTGGATTTGCAGCAGTGTGCCGCTTCATTGCTGTGTATTTTTTTTAATTGGCACAGTTTTCAGAGAAATAAATCTTAAAGTGGCAGGATGAAAAGTGAAACTCTTGAGACAGCTAGGGGAAATTGTGCAAAGTTTTCAAAATAACTGTTTTTGTGATATGGGTGAACCCAATGTGACTAATTGGAGCCCATTATCGAGAACTGTATCAGATATTTTTTCTTACATGTTGTAGGCTTGCCGAACACCAAGTCGAAACGCAGCTGGAGTGGACCTGTTTGCAAAATACTTCAGCCATCTTCCTCTGATGGAGAGCAGATTCTTCTCCCCAAACCGGCCGACTGGCATCTTCTTCACCTGGTACCATATAAAACTATAAAATTAGTTATACAGAATGTACTTCAGCAGGAAATGCAAATAGCATTATAATTTAAGCTGTTCTTTAATGCAGTTGACATGAGCCATTACACATTTTGGTTTTAATCTGCCCCTGCTGAATTCACTTCATTCAGCAGAGATGGATAAGAGGGCTTTAAACTGTCACTATCTTCAAATATCGAGGAGAGAAGAATATATAATGTTCCTGAATATAAGGTTTTAAAATGTTTTTTCCCCCTATTTACCTGCTTATTGCCTGGTGGACATATTAATTCCAAATGTCATGTACTCTATTACTAGTTATATCCTCTACATTGTTACCTTCTCCTGACTTGATTTATTTTGTGTAAAACATTTTGGGCTGGTTTTGATGAGTCAGTGACAGCTTCCTCCTTTTCCCCTTAGGTATGACTCATTCACAGGAGTGCCATTGTGCCAACAGAACATGTCACTGGAGAAGGCCAGTATCCTCTTCAACATGGCCGCCCTCTACTCTCAGATCGGAACCCGCAGTGACAGACAGACAATAGTCGGCCTGGCGGAGGCCATCTCTTCCTTCCAGAAAGCTGCAGGTAGGAAGAGATGGGTGTGGTTAACTGGGAAAAAAATTGATTATTCCTCGGTTTGAAGTGGTTTTGTCAGACGTTCGAATTAGAAACTTTATTTTCCAAATTTCTTTTATCTAGCCAGTTGTATCTGTGATCCCATTCAAAATCTGCTGTCTGTTATACACACAAAAAAAAATGGAAAAAAATGGCATTAGAGACAACCTGTCAACCTGTATCCTCAATTGTTTTGTTCTTTTAAAGGGGACATATTATGAAAATTCCACTTTTGTAGTGCTTCTACACGTTAATTTGGGTATCTGGCATTTGTCTACCGTCCCAAAAACTCTGGAAAAAAACAACTCCCGCGATTTGTTGTGGTTCCTCTATGTCAGAAGCGATACGTTAGAGTGCATCGAATGGGATTACAACCTAAATAAACATCATAGTCACACCATGCCCATATAGGGAGTCTCGCAACATGTACTTGGACGAGCGAGCTAACGCTAGCCGGGCTCCACCGGGGCACTCAAAACAGGTCAATCTGAGGAGGGCTGTTTTAAACATGGTTAAAAGGTTCTGTTTTAAATGATCCTTGTGGTATTTTGATCAAAATATGTTAGAGACATTTCATTAAGACCCCAAGGAACCATGTCAACTTCTGGTAAAATTGGCATAATATGTCCCCTTTAACGGTTTGGCATGCAAATTAGCTGAACATCACTAGGTGACAATTTTTTATCTGAACAAGAAGTGTTCCTTTCCCTTGAAAACATTCTCGATTCACCCTAAAATCAGAAAAAGCACACACTGTTTGGTGAATGAGTATGAGTGCAAACACAGCCTTAGTTTGAAAAACTATATAAGCCTCCACCCTCTGACTTTGGCTACGTGATGAAAAAATGAATCCATTTGATGCTTCTCTGGCTTCTTGTCATGTGGCTGTGCTCCAGAAATATATCATACAAGCTGCTTCCCCAGCTCTCAGAGAGTTCAGGAAGCTCAGACGAGTCTTGATAGAATTATGAGTTGGCTCATACGAGGAGTATGGCATTATAATTACAGCTTTGAATGAGCAGGGGGTTCGGTTGTATTGCTTTGATAGTTGTAATTGAGGCTTGTACTTAGTGAAACAGGATGAGGGGCATTGTTACTGGAGTGAAGAGGTAGTAGGTGAATGGCATGGACGCTAGCTGTTGAAGGGCTGCCGCAGTGCCCTTCAGCCAGTGAAACAAAAGCGGATGGGAGGGGCCAGTCAGATATCTCAGAGTCTCAGATGCAGACTATGGAGTCAGTGCTCTGTTATTAAGTTGTCTTCAAGTCTCTGCTGCCAGCTTTTTAATCCGTAAAATAAGAGGGAGGCTCCCTCAGATGGAATGCTCATCGTCTTATTGCTCCCATTAAAAATGAAAAACTAATTGAAGAGGGTTTGTGTTTTGGCTAAATTCTAAAGAAACACACTGACATTGATCCCACTGCTGGCAGTGAGCTTTTCTCCCTGACTGAATACTCTAGTAAATGCAGCAGACCTTCAGAGGGGGAAATGTGGAGAGTATCTGACATATGGAATCACATAACTTCTGTGTGGAACTTTCTCAAAACATGTATCATAGTTATATTGTTCATCAACTCAAGGCTATTTTGTACTGTATGTAGTGCATGTTTATGTGTAAGCTACCAAAACTGCTTACATTGCAATTAGTTTTCAGTTTCTGTTTTACTACACACAATCGCTTGTTACCTCAGGCTGGACAAACTATTAACAATCTTCAATATTAATGGTGAAGATGAAATTACTGCATTAGATTACAACCATCATTATCATTATTAACCATTATTAAATATTGAGGGATGACTGTCATTTACAATCATATTGACTTAAATTATAGAGACAGAAAAAGAGGAGGAAAAAAAACAATAGCATAGGGTCATACTAATACGCATTTTACCCTAAATAAAGCCATTTTTAAATGTTGGATTAAAACAATCAGAGGAATCAAGATTGTCAAAATGTAAGGAAATAAAATGACTTTGCAACATTTAAATGTCAAATGAAAATATCTACGTGAGACATGAGTGCTGCAATAATTCGATTGACAAATATTAAATAGTACTACCTTGGTTAAAAAAAGGCAGTCTCCACTGAAAGTTGGTAGGTTTAAGATACATTTTCTGAAATTGTAAGGAGAAATATGTAAATAACCCTACAATTTGTTGTTTTGTGATCCGGTAAACTATATGCGTTCTTGACTGGATTATTCCGTTTTTCAAAAAGATTCACTGGGAATTCACAAAATTAAGTCAATGGTCGGGATGCACTCTCCGTTTAATTATTTTCGCCAAGACAGAAAGCATGAATACAATCTCCCATATAACCTCTATGTCTCTTTTTCCATTCAGCTTTCATCCAAACATCAAACCAATACCCCAAAATACAGATAAATAGAGCATTTCAGCAGGGGAGGTTAATCAGAGATTCTGCTTGAATTATTTGTTTGAAATACAAGACAAAAGACATTTAATTCCCTACAGGTCATAAACATAAAAATACTGAAGTCTTCTACAACAAAATGCCATTGATTTGTCTCAGAACATCCCAAATGAATTAAATGAGTGTTAACTATCATTATTGCGGAGTTGGAATCGTTTTCTTTTGAGTTGTACTGAGGACTCATTCTCCTCCAGGTATCCTGAACCACCTGAAGGAGACCTTCACCCACACCCCCAGCTACGACATGAGTCCAGCCATGCTCAGTATGTTGATCCGCATGATGCTTGCTCAGGCTCAGGAGTGTCTGTTTGAGAAGACTGCACTGCCTGGGATTCGAAACCAGTTCTCCTCCTTGATGAAAATGGCCCAGGAGGCTGCAAAGGTATATACCAGCACAGGCCACACACTGCTCACATCTTTAAAGACATTTGTTTTACATTAGTAGGATGTACTTGAATGTAAAGCGATAATGCCACCACCTCCAGATCCGTCATCTCCAACAGTGATTTTATACACATCAGTGCTAGAATTGTCCTCTCAGTAACTCTGTCTATCTTTTCCTGCCAGGTCTCGGAAATTTACGACCAAGTCCATCAGTCCATGATCCAGACGCCAATCAAAGACAATGTCCCATTGTTCTGGTCCACCATGTCGCAAGTCAAAACCAACCACTACCGCTCCATGGCACACTACTTCGTAGCCTCAGCCCTTCTCGACCACCAGTGTAAGTAAACTGTACATGGGGAAATTAAAACTCTTATACTCATCACATAGTGATGAGCACCACTGTTTTAGCAGGACAATGCATAGTAGTTTTTTATATAGTGTGAACTGTGGACTAGATGTTATATCAGAAACAGAATCTGAATTCTTTTATTTGCCAAGTATATTCACACATACAGGAAATTGCCTTGTTCAGGTTGGTGCATTGGACATAAAAACAACAATCGGACATAAAACAACAATATATACAGTAAGAACAAGTAGAGCGGTGTGCTCTTCACACACTGCAAACGCTAAACAAGCTACTACCATCTCCGCAGTAGCTAGAGTCTATAACATTATTTCACATTAACATAGCTTGTGGTTAGTCAACCTCGGATGGTTAAAATATTATGGCTGATAATCCAAATCTGTGGAACCGCACAGTTGAGCTCTGTGAGTTTAGGTTAACAGGTGGACTTTGTGTTTGCAAAGATTTAGTGTATGTAGTCAACCTTTTCTTCCTCTCCATCTGAACACCTGCCATAACATTTAATGGACTCTCTCTGGGATATCAGTGCAACTGTTGGTTTACAAGGTGTAAAAACACAAGACTCCTTCAACCTGATCTTGAATGCCTTGTAAAACCGAATCCATCTCTTAAACTGTTGTTGTAGGACACCACGTTGGTCATGTTAAATGGCTGGTCTGAGCCACAGCCGGCCACAATGCTATTACATAACAGCTATTTAAGGGACACACACCCCAGGGTAAAGAGAGACTGTGTTTCCAGGAACGCTGCTTAGAGAGAGAGAGGCCGAGAGAGCTTTAAGGAAATAAGAGACAGTTGGACTCAGTGAAGTATAAGTACTGTAGACTGCTGGAGAATTACAGTTTGTGTAAGGTCTTAAGGTCGTCTACATGATCAAATGGCAGATAGAAATAGTGTGAGAGCCAGAGACTGAGTGAGGGAGGATGTGAAGGATGCTTTTAGAGCTAACAAAAACTGGTAGCATTTGTTGCTAATCATTTATCATATTATTTCATTTCTTAATGGCTTCTCCTTTTTAGGGGATACCAGTCCACTTCACAACTAATCATTTAAAAGCACTAGATTTGATGGGCTATTACACTGTTGTTGGATTCCTGTTTTTCTTATTACATATTCACCATTCAAAGTTATGAGAGATTAAACTGAAAACAGAATTCAGGAGATAGTCATGAGCTTTACCGTGGATGGTCCTAGTTCTCCTCGGTACTATGAGTGGGACGGGGTCTGAATAGGGGAACGGTGGAGCGGAGCAGCTTTTAGTTTGGCAGCTCATTAACAGATTCCTGCGTGACTGAGGAGAATAGAGCAATTACCACAGAATTATAAACGGGGACTAGGCCCAGAAATTGAGACAGAATAAAGGCCACTTCAGTAAAAGGGTCAACCACAAACACACTGCTAAATAAAAGCTTCATACGGCCTCTGTGAAACAGACTGGTCAGGCTTCCAGAAAGAGCTGCTGCTCCAGATTTTACAGTTCAATGTGATGAGCCAGGATGTGAAGGCAGTCAAGTTCAACTCAGAACTGAGTCATCAATATCATTGGCTGATAGATAGATTGTTCTCTCTGATAAATGTATTAGTTTATATTTCAGTGCACTTGACTGTATCGAATTATGTACTGTGTTTACTGACTTATCTGTAAACAGTTTCCTTTCATATCTCGCAGTGTGTGAGTGTAGTGTTAGCTGTTTGTTTCAGAAAATGTCCTGCATGGTAGATGGTTCTCTGAAACTAGAATGGCACTCAGTAGAGCGCATACTTCTGCCTTGGCCCAACAGACCCCTTAAATTCAATCAAGCTGCATCAAATTGCACAGACACCTAAAAGACTCTTCTAAGTATGCCTGATTTTTAGAATTTTTTTTAATTTTGTCCAATCGTTATTGAATAATCCTGCTAAGAGACATACAGCAATCAAATTTTGTAGAGGTGAAAATATATATATTTCTCATTATTCCAGCACCTTTGCAACCCTCAAAAGATGATGGATGGATAATATATCTAATTTTGTGATATTTGTCATATATATAATAATATGATTAATTATTGGGGTTCTTTGTGTGTGCAGTGGGGCCTAGTGATGATGAGGACCAGCAGGAAAAGACCTTGTCTCAGGTCTATGATCGCCTTCCCGAGGGACGCTCTCCTCTGGACATCCTGAAGAACAAAGAAGAACGTGAGCGCATTGGTAAGAGTGAACACCCAGAGGACAGCTAATGTAAACAGTAGAACACAGCAGAAAGAGTTGCTTTAACACCTGACCTGACTCTACCTTTTCCTCTCTGTCCGTCCTCGGGGCTCTCCTCCTAATTCTCTTCTTCTCTCCCCTGCTCCTCCCCTCATCCATTTTATAAATACATTTTCCTCCCTCTCTGTAGGCAAAGCACACATCAGACGGGCCATCCTGGGTCACGAAGAGGCTCTGAGGATATATAGTTTGTGCCACCACTTGACCAAGCTGGATATCCTGGAGGACATTTTAAAAGCAAGTCACCAGCGCTCGCTCAACAAGTTCAGCGAAAATGACAACGAGGAAGAATTTACAGACTACACGGAAGCACCCGACATAATCTGTGAGTGTTGAGCTGCGCTGGAGGACGTACTGAAACATTTGAATTAAGTAAAAATACAAATCAATAGACTAAATATACTCTTTGCATTAGCTTTTGTATGACTCTCATTAAAGGAGGCAAGCTCTAATGTAAGCTGCCTTCACTGCTTGGATCAGTGGACCAATTCCCCCCTCGTTATTGATTAATTTTAGAAATGAGACAAAAGGAATATACAACGTTATGTAGTGCATTGTAAACAATATAGTGGAGTATGTGTAGTGACATAAATGTAAAAATGACCTCAAAATAAATCTACTTAGTCAAATGCAGATCCAAACAAGGAACATTAGTACAGTAATGAAGTAAATGTACATCCCACCACTGGTATTAAGGGATTAAAGAGAGAGCAGCACCACAATCAATATAAACATCCTGTTAAAGTAAACATGAGAAGTGAAGATAGCATCAGGATGATTGTTAACTTTATTTGAGTGACGACGATTCACTCTGGGGTCGACATAGAAACTGACCAGTCACCTTAAAGTCACCACAACAAACAAATGACACTAATGTCCCGTTGTTGATATGTGAGCTCCGTCGCCGAGGAAACGGCTCATAAAAACTGAGCTGTATTGTGAACCACACCAGCTGCAATCAGATGTGATAAGTGACGTTTGCTTCCAGACACGCATGATGTAATGTTTACACTGTCAACTCCCTGCCTGCCTCTCGGCCGAGCTACTGTTTAAAATGTGGTTGTAAGAGTAGACACTGTAGAATGACGGCTTTGTTTTCTCCCCCCTTCTTTCCCTAGCTAAGACAGAGCACAAAGCAGAAATGGAGGTTCCGGCAACCACAAAGGTGAAAGTCACCGACTTTTTCCAGAGGCTGGTATGTGGGTTACTAATCTTCTTCCACTCACAATGCTGTTTTCTTTTTGTACATGTTGGTTGGTTTATTCAGTAAATGATTTGAAATCAAAGTTTCACATGTTTTTAACACCTAGAGTCAATTTGTTGTTATTTCTGAGTACAACCAACCAAGGGTGATATTCTAGGAGGCTTTGGCCAGTTGGTCCTCTTTTCTTCCTAAAGCCTCCTGGACTTCCACCATGGGCAATAAAGGCAAAACTAACACTAACCATGGATACTGACTTGAACTCTATTTAGGTTATTGTGAGATCTATTCAGAGGGAGATGGCAGGAGCTGAAGTTTCAAACTAAAAACCTATCATAAAGTCGTTCCTGCTTATTTGAATTTATCTTAAGACAGTTTCTTAAATATTCCCAAAGCTTGGGGTTTGATCTCTTTTGGGATGGCTCATACTAAAATGTTTGTTTGGGATCATATTATTATACTGACACATATTATGGTGGTGGCTTGGAGGGGGCACTGGCATATTCTGTCAATGGAAGTGGAAACTTCTGTCTGCATCCTTGTAAACTAACTTGCATACTTGCAATTTAACCTCTTTTTAACATGAGTATAACAATAAAAATAGGCTTCAATCTTAAGACCAACAGGTTTCTAAGCAGATAGCTGTTATGGAGGTTAAGGAACAGTGCTTGTTCCCAGGCAGCAGGTGTAAGAATCTCTGAATAACTCCCCCTCTGGTATATTCCTCTTCATTAACAGTCTCAGCAGCAAGACAGTAATCCCTCGGGATCTGCCGGGCACTGCGAGACTGAACAGATAAATCCTGCACTATCTCTCCATACAACTGCTATGGTGATAATTGAAGTGGTAGGAGAGGCAATGCTGTTTGTCAGGCTTTACTGGAGCAGAGATTTTCCCAGCAGATAAGGGTATTAATGCAAGGCAACAGTTGGCTTCAGCAGTCGAAATGGGAACGTAGGAAATGTTTGTGATCAGTTCTGTTTAATAGAGATTTTATTAGTCAGTATTATACTTTAGAAAATAAATAGATGACTCAATTAAGTCATTTTAAAAGAACAAATATCAAATATTTGTCTTGAAAAAGCTTGTTTTCAAACCATTTTAATTTAGAATTGCACTCAGTAGAGCACATACCTCTGCAAAGGCCCAACAGTCACCAAAAGTTAAACCAAGCCTTATTACTAAGGCTATATTACTTGTTTCAGCTACACATTGGTAGTTACAGGTTTCATGTTAATATACAATGTCTTAAAAAAGCCTACATCCTTATGAAACAACATTTGAATTCACTCGATTTTTAAATCTGTTAGAAAATTCATAAACTCATGGATATTCGCTCAAATATATCTACAGTCAAGGCTCACACATAATTCCCAAAAAATGTTACACCCCATTTTCAGATGTTAAAGAAAGACAAACAAAATCCTGGATCCGCATCCTGATCTGGATCAGATATACAGGTTCTTTCTGGGGTTATGGCTTACCACATAACACAATTTCGGTTCTATGTTCTATGAGTAATGCTTCTAAATAACTAACCAATATAGACAAACCCCAATCTCCTTGGATTAGAAAATAATATACTTTTCAGTATTTTTTACTGTTTGGCCAATTCTTTGATGTCTATTATTTTATACAATACTGCAGGTTCTGTGTATCTACAACTCAACATGTCCAACATAAAGTATGCTGGGAATGTTTTGATATGAGTCACTTGGTAAACTGAGGCCTCTTTTTTTCTCTCCAAAGAAACAGTGACTGTGCCTGTGAGTTATAAAACAGAAAATGACTTGTTCACTAAATATAGAAACTTATAAACCAAGAGGATCTGTTGTGTGAGAGTGGTCATTTAAATATGGTGCATAGTCACTTGACTTTCCTGAACCACCTGTGAAGTGGGGCTGAAATGTACACATGCAGGTATTATTATGGCGCCTTCACCAAAATGATAAACCTGTACCCATATTAAACAGTGCATCTACTTACTCTGTCGTCTCAGGGCCCTCTGTCCGTCTTCTCCGCCAAGCAGCGGTGGACGGCCCCACGGACATTACGACTCCGCCCAGAAGACAGAGACCTGGGTTTCACCCTGAAAGGAGAATCCCCAGTCCAGGTTGTTTCGTTGGACCCACTATGCCCAGCTGCTGTAAGTTAACCTATCCTCCTTATCTTTCACAGAACAGGGAAAGATTAAGTTTTCTACAATGTTTTCATCTCTTAGTATCAGTGCATGTCAGTATGGTATCAACATCATGCTCTCTTGCAGAGACTTGAAATCATCACACGGATCATCAAAGTTCTCTGATTCAGTTTAATTGTCTTTTAGCCACTTTTTAGTTTAACTATGAAATACTCTCATCTTCATTAACTTATGAACTCATTCAACACAGAGTGTTCATTACGTCCAGTATGTAAAAAAAATATTTAACAAACAGCTTTTTTTGTAGCAAGGGCCCAGCTCAGTACTCTCCACTGTCAAACTTAAACTAAAGCCAGATGCAAAAGTTGTTAAATCTGAACTCTGTGCACCAGCATGAACCAGCAGTGAGTGGAATTTAACAGCTTAAAATGTCAAGCATGTTTGCATACTTAATATGAAATAAGTTAAAATGACACAATCCTATTTGCTTAGAGAACTGTTGATTAATTAAAGTCCGTGTCCGAAACCGAGACAGGATTTGGCCCATCAAGTGTTTTGAGCGACCACCCCTCCGACCCCAGCCCCCCTTCATCCACTCTGGCAACTAATTGAATTAAGAATCCGAGAGTATTAACCCAGTCTGACTGCTCATTAAGAGGTGTTGACAATGAGCAGACTCTTATTATGCCCAACAGCCTTTACAGAGAAACAGTCAAGTGGTATTGCATAAGCCTAACTAGGTCAGACTCTTTATAACGTTTAATGCTGCATTCAACTGATTCTCTGGAGTCGATCAGCCTTCAAAAAACTCAGATTGAGTTTTTGGACATAAATAGCTGAGAATGTGTAGATAAGAAAGATTTCCCACAGCTATGAAATAATGTTCTCTTGAAGTTTTAATTCCCTACTTTGTTTGGGACTAAACCTCAGTATTTTCTCTGCTGATCCCCTCCACCTCCAGGGTGTTGAAGGAAAGTAGGTGACCCAGTCTTTCAAACAAACCTTCCACTGTAAACATTTACTCTGCGCTGCCACAACATAAGGACTCCTCACTTTAACCCTCCTCTCTTTATGGCTCTTCTACCTCAATGTCTTTCTCAGGCTGATGGGCTCAAAGAAGGTGACTACATTATTGCCGTGGGCGAGACTGACTGCAAATGGTTCAGTGTGAGCGACGTGATGCGGCTGCTGAAGGACGTGGACGAGGAGGGTATCGACATCCAAGTGGTCAGCATGATGGAAAGCAATCCTGCCGTGGTAGGCCCCGCCTTATTTTCTTCCTACTCACTGAGAGAAAAGAGAAAAGTCATCTCTCAAACAGTATGATGGCAAATTTGGTGTTAGTAACAGATGACTTGACAGAGTGTCAGGTTTCTTCTTGAAGGTAGTGTTTCTTGACTTAGTCAGTAGTCCATACGGTTTCTCATGAGAAATAGACCTTTGAATGTGACCTACATGGATGGAATTAAACAGAGAGCATTAAAACTAGTTTATTGATATGATTCTGTGTATGTATCATCAAGTTTTAAAACAGCGACAAAAACTGGTTGGGATGAGAGAAGAGAGATAGGGGAGAAGTGGGATAAGAGAGGGAGATGAAGAGGAAAAAGAGAGATCGAGAGACCTGGAAGAGTTGTATTTATGCACTGTCATTGGTTGTTTTTAATGACAATAATAACGGGGATATTTATAGACATAATTAATGTTAAAACTGATAGCAGCAATTTGTAATAATAGTTCAATCAGGAGAGACTTTATCTGAAGAATGAATAAAATGTATTGACTTGACAATAATAAATAAAAGTGATGATTAGACCCCATGCGATGCCATCAAGGTTGAAAGAGGGCGTGGCTGCATAGTATAGGACCCCCTGCTAGGGTCTAGACACTGATGATGGTTTATGGGATCAAGAGAATGTTGAGGATCTGATGAGATGAGATGACTCCGCTGAGCTCGACCAGGGCCCCGGACTCAGAAACTAATTGTGACTGAATTAATTGTCTCTCTGTCTATCTCTCCATCAAGACTACCAAGAGTGCCACCTTCTCTGGAAACCTGCCGAAGACCTACTCCATGATTTGTCTGGCCTACGACGACGACGACAAAAACTCCAAAACCCGCAAAGTGACCAAGAAGTCGTCCTTCCTCAGCTGGGGTCTGAAGAACAGGCTAAAGAGCGCCAGCACACTCAGCCTCCCCACGGCAGACAACTCTGGCACGCTGCCCTGGAACAAACCCTGTCCCACCTTCCCCAGCTCCAGCTCCTACAACAACGACAGCGTCCTGTACTGAACCAGCCGCAGACCTTTTGATTGTCTGCAGACATTGTGCAGTATCCATAATGAGCCAAGCATGACTGCATAAAGTACTGTGCTGTACGCATACTGGACCTGCGATGGTCCAGTGTCAGTGCCCTTTGGTGTTTTCACTGGAACATTGAGCAGTAGTGTGTGTGTAGCTTGTGTGTCAACAATGTGACATTACTGCCAGCTACCTTGGAAAGTGGCTGTGCCCAATACTGCATACTGGTGACCTCACCAGTACAGTACCTGAAATAAACTGGACTGTTCCATGCCAGTCTGCGTACAGCACAGTACAACTGCACCGAGGGAAAAAATATATAATTCCAGGCTATATCTATACAGCACTTAGACAGGTTTCTAAGTGAAACTGTCATCTCACCGTGTTTTCTGGAAGAAACACTCCAGACGAATTGAAGGACGAAATCAAAAAGTTGCAAGAACACACCCGGCATCGTTCTCTCTACTCGACTGCAGGGGAGTGATTTTAATGTGGCTTATCCCTTTTTAGTGCCATTGTGTACTGATGTAGCTGCGCACTGAGCAGTTACGTCCTGTGTGTATCCTTAATACAATGTTTCATACTGTACATGCGAAGGCGTTGGTCATTGCCACAATATTTGTTGCAATCAGTGGACACTGATCATTTTTTTGGGGGGGAAATACCATATTTTCTCAATATATATATATATGTAACCTTGTTACAGTATGTTAAACAGTGATTGAGGGAAACAAAATTTGCCGTGCAGTTTTTTTTTTTTTTTTTTCTGTGGAGAATTGATGAATGCAATATTCTATAAGCTGCTAAAAAATGTATATATACACACTTTGATTCCATATTAATGTCACTTTTGTATTTGTGAGACAGCCTTTGAGGATTTTTGTTGCCTGGGAATCGTTGGAAATGGAAATGTTGGCATTTCTGCTTAATGTACCAGTGATGCCACAAACCAAAATGCCTCCATATCCCCATTTTGCTTGTTTATACCTTTACCTGACTATTCTTAACCTCATCAGTGCTGCCCCTGCCTGGTAGTTTGTCCATCGATAAGACAAGCACTAGCTGTCTGTCAGTAGTAATGTGAGTCGTCCTGCAGTTAAAAGATTATTTACCTCCAGAAGGGAAGAATGTGGGCAGACTGATAAAATTCCTGCATTGAACCCAGACAGCTGGTCACCCAACAGTGACTTTGATCAAACCCTGCAGTCAGGTTTCTATTTGTCTCTACTCGTCTTAATCCTCGTCACATCCGACATTCACCTGACACTTTGCAGTGTTGGACTATGGCTTTATCTACAAAGTAGATTCTTGTACACATTTGATAATCAAATTATTTATGTAACGAAAAAAAGTACACACAAAAATATATATTTACCTGTATGTTGTAGGTTTCAGAAGTAGTTTGTGAATGGTCAAGTTGTGAATTTTTGCACGTTGGATTTCTTGGTTGGTGTCTTTGAGGAATGTATTTTACTAGCCTCGCTTAATCCTTTGGTGAACGTATATACTGATACATGTTGTCTTTGTAAAGATATTTTAAAATGTAAATGTTTTTAGACATTAACACTGAGAAGATGTAACAATCTGTTTACCTTTTAATGGTATCTGAAGTGCCATTTATACAAAATCATGAAGGAAATGTCATAATAACAAGAATTTGCAGTAAATTAATCGTATTAGTAAGTGCCAAGTAAACAGCTAACAGAGGCAAGATGTTTTAAACATATCTTTGCACTCATTTCACAGTGCACAGTGATCTTAAACGCCTTGGTGTATATGCAGAAGGTCATGCTTCCTGCTTTTCTGAGGTTTCAGATTGCCTTTGCTTCTTATCTGTACTCATAGCAACTGTGGTGTAAATGCGTTGTTGGTAAGTCTTTGTGTTATGTGTGTAAACTGAAACGTCAATAAAATGGGGGCAAAACAAGTTTCTTGGGTTTGCTTTTAATATGCTAGTGGTTCTATGCAGCTCATTGGCCGATACTGTCGAGCAGGTTGGGAATGACTGGAATGAAGTTTGACCACAGGCCTCAGCGAGCTGTCACTCACTAAGTTCAGGTCTGAGCTCACATGGCATCTTAATCCACTACCATAGAAGCAGAGCAGAAACAACATATGATAACAAATTTGCCCAGCAGGACTTTCTTCATCCATACCATTCATAGCATCAGACTCTCTACAATGAGTTTTATCCTATTGAGTTTTTGCAGGACAATTGAATGTTGCAAGGATCAAATCTGTTGACTTTTGGTTACAGGATTCTCATTTCAACCATTCCTCAGGGCAAAGGACAGCACTTGATAAAACACACACTGATTTTTTCAGAAGATTTACAGCCAAAGGGGGGAAACCCTTTCTTAAGTAAATATATTTTCTCAATCGCCTGCACAGAACAAGTGTGCTTAACTGCACAGATTTACGTTACACCAAAATATTTCTACATAAAACCAACATTCTGAAGATCTGCTGTGATAAATATGGAGAAGTTTAAGACATTTTTAATCTGGATCTTTAATAAAATTGAATTTTGTTTAGTTATTTAAAATAGTTTAAATCATATTGAAAAAATTATATATTTGAATGGTCAACAATGTAATGTGTGTAGTGGGTACTTTATGTATCACATGTCATACTTAGTTAACTGTATATTCCACATTGCGGTATAAATATCACGTTGGATTTATTGAAGAAAGAAAGAAAGAAAGAGTTTATCATTAAATGGAACGATACCGCCGCCTGTTTGTCGGTCCGCCTGTTGTTAAGGGCAGGGTTGCTAGGTGAATTAAGTCAGTCCCTGATTGGCCTCCTGCTTCGCTCTTAGCCAATCAACGCTCCTGTTGTTTGGACGTGTCTCCAGCTTGTGCAGCGTCTGGATACCGTCACCGTGTCAACACAGCAGCCTGTGGAGTCCAGCAGCTGGTGAAGGAGAGACCACGAGAAACATCACAGAGGCTTCCCTGACGCGTCCACACTGAAGGACCACGCGGTGAACTGGTCTCCCTCCGAACTGGAGCAGTAACTCAGCTGAAGGAAACGTCCAAGACCTGTTTGACACCATGTTGAAAAAACTTCAGAGGGACAAGGACAAGCCGTTTGTAAGTTCGGAGTCTTCCAGGGAATAAATGCAGCTTTTCCTGTGTCTAGTTAGCTGACAGGCTCAGTGCTTATACTTCTGGTGGAGATAACATGAACCGAGCAGATTCAACATTCAAGCTAACGTCTGGTAACGATAGTTGAGCCCTGATCACACTTCTCGTGTATTGTATTAGTTTTGTTCAGCCATATTAAAACAGTAATTGATTAACAGTTCATTTATTGCCCAGTTTTAATCTTCTGCCAGTTAGTGTGAACATGAATATGTGATCTGTAGTGGCTGATACACAGTGTGTTTCCAGCAGAGTAAGTCCTCAGGCTGTTGTATAAACCTGTCAATGTGGAGGATATCGTTCAGATCAGATCAGACCTTTGACTTTGTTATCTTCTTATTTAGCTTTTCCTCAGTTTTCGTGTTTATTCTCATTGTCTGTTCCTTGTAAAGCACCAATTAACATTGTCATTATTATTATTATTAATATTATTAATAGCTTCCGTCCTTAATCATTGCCATAGAACCAACACTCTGTGTGTGTTAGTGTGACTTACAGTATGTCTATGTTTTGCTAACCCTGTCCTTCACCTAATCTCTACGTGTGTGTTGTGTAGAAGCATATAGCCCCTGGTTTGATCCCTGCTGCCTCTATTGCTCCTAAACCTGCTGTGCCTCGTACCCCACCCCCCCGCAGTCCAGATCCCTCACCTGAGAGACCCAGGTACCTAACGCTCCTCACTAGTTTAACCCCTATTTTGTTCTTTTGCGTCTCATTGCTTTCTGTAAGACCTGTATTATTATAATCTCCTGCATGTACCAGAAAACGTACTGACTGAACCTTTTAAAAGAGAGGGGTAGATGAGGGGTACATTTGTGTTGTTGGATCAATCACACTATACCACATGTTGAATGTGAAACAAGGTTTTTAACTCATTAAACGGAAGTATCAAGATGAGAAAACATAAACAATTTAAATTTGTGATGTGGCAGGTCACATTTCTTGTGCTTTTATGTTACACATGATACACAATATATATAGGCAGTTGGCTGAAGTGTCCTTAGAAAAGACACTGAACCCCAAATTGTGCATGATGGCTGTGCCACAGCAGGGATCATATCCGCCCTACCCAGGGATAGGGTCCAGTCTTCATCCAGGACATGGTTAAATCTTACAACCCTGACCACTCGACAAAATCATGACTGTGTGCTGTCCTGGCTCCTAAATGGATGAAGAGCTCCCTGTTGATATTGGGACAGCAGACATTCTACACATCCTCTGCTTCAGGCTAAAGACATATCTGTTCTGACTATAACTTGGATAAGAAAATAAAAAGTTTTTGTACTTACTTGATTCTTGTTGTTCCGGGTTTGTACCCTCACGGTTAATTGCACTTATTGTAAGTCGCTTTGGCTAAAAGTGTCAAGTAAAATGAAATGTAATGTATGAGTGATGGTAGAGAAAGTGCTGCGCATAGATACACTCTATGAATGTCTGTTTGAATAAGTGAATAGCAAAACTACACTGTAAGGTTCTTTTAGTTCAAGACTAGAAAACCACTTTAAAATAAAGAGCATTTACCATTTACACAAAGTGTCTGTCTCTCCTCATTTGAATTGTGTCTTCTCATCCACAGATCAGCTTTAGCTGCAGCCATCTTGTCTTCTTCGCTCACTGGACAGACCTGGGCCATCCCTCTTGCCGGACCAAGGACTTTCTCTGAGAGTGACCATGACCATTCAGAGTCTTTCATTTCTGAACCACACATCAGCACAGCAATTTACACCAGGTAAACCTCCTCTGAAAATAATGTTAGTATTATCACGAGACACTTTTTTAATCTGGCTTTTAATTCAGCTTCAGTCTCATTTATGATTCTGTGAAATGTTGGAAAAGTAAAATAGTTGTATGTAAATGTGGGATTTGAACATACATTTACATTATAATGAAGAATATAGGCCTTGTTTTTTTTCTGTACCCAACCCACTGTTTGTCATGACGCAGAAAATATTCATATAAATAAATCATAATCTTGTGGTGAGCCTTAAAATCACTTACTCATCTGTCATTGAGGAGATTTGATATGTCGCAATAGGAAAAAATCGTTGGAATTAATGCAATTTATAATGGCTGATATCCATTTAACTGCTTCGGTTTCAGGGTCTTGATTTTTGGTCCTGCTTATTCATTGTCAGTGTTTCATGGCTTTTTGAATATGAGTTTTGCTGTGATAAATAATTCTAGTATACGTTAAAAAGGTTTTATTAGTTTTTCCCTACAAGAAAAGTGAAATTGAATTTAGATTGAAGCTATTTTTCCTCCATTAATCTTTTTGAGATATTATCTTCTTATCCTCCTCAGGGACAGATGGTCAGAGACAGATTTGCCTGTTAGGCGACACCTGTCTTCCTCTGACCACTCAGACAGGGAGCTGGAAGACAAGGAAGAGGAAGAGCAAGAGGATGAGGATGATGGGGAGGGGGAGGAGGAGGAGGAGGATGAAGAGGACAGAGAGGACCATATCTACCAAACACTTGATAGAGGGGACACTTGTTCACTCACAGAACCTGTTTATGCTGTGCCACTAAAACCAAAGGTAGGATTCTATTCAAAGATTTTGTCTTCATGTGAGTTTTGGATTAGAATGATTATTGTTCCAATCTCAGTAGCAAAACCGTTGTTACTGAAGCTGACTAGAAACATTCTTCCCACCGATAATTACTGTCTTCTGGCAAAGAGCTTTTTTAAATTCTATATAGTTAACTTCAAACTGGAGCAATGACTAGCAGCAGAGGAATTGCACTGGACAGATGTTAAATCTTCATGATAGACTGGAGGTTCACAAATCCAATGGTGATACCAGTGTTTCCCACAGGGAGGCATAGTCGTACACAAGATAAACATGAGCTGTCGAAAAGCATCTGTGTAGATGTTGCTGCTACTGTTAGTCATTTTAAGGTTAAGTCAGGCAGTTTTCTTATTTATAAAGCACATTTCATACAAAGAGGTAGATTCAACAACACAGAGTCAGAATTAAAAGAAATCAATGTAAAATTTGAAATGACAGTTTAAGACACATTTCAAGCAAATTAAAAGGGATTTATTAGAGTGGAATAAAAGGAGTAAAAGAAATACAAATAATCAGTGTAAATCTATTTTAGAATAAGTTGATGGAGAAAAGTAGTTCAATTAAAGTCCATGAAAATGTTTTAAAGAAAAATAGAAAAAATATTAAAAGCATTGATGGGATGGTTAAAGGCACTTGTGAATAAAAAAGTATTTAATCTGTTTTTAAAAACTGCAATGGATGGACCATTCCTTCGATCATTAGGCATGCAGTTGTTTAAATACTGCAAACTCATAGCCTTCAGTATTGAGATTGTAGTCAATAGTCAGCGTTACTTCTTCAGTTTTGCTTGTGATTTACTTTTGGCTGCTGTTCCTTTTTTGGTGTCATTTCTCCAATTGCTATACAACAATCATTTTACAGAGCCTCCCACCAAAGGCTTGGCTCAGGTCTTGTTCCAACCTGAATGCTGCCTGTAATTGTTTCTCATAGTAGTCTCTGACTTCAGAGTATAGCCACACATCTGAAATATACTTCTCTCTGTGTCTGAGATGGTTTCCCTTACCGATTCATCTTTAAGTATTTTTGTCATGGTCTATACAGTATATGCCATTTCTCCTTGTTAGGCTTCTGCTCAATATCCCAGTGATTGTATCCCCAAGATACTGCACAGACTTGTGGGAAATTGTTCAGCTCATGTTCTGGTCCTGCACACTGCTACCTTGGGTGATTAACCTCTAATGGCCCCAATGGGCTCTATTTTCCTGTTAGTCATCTCTCCAGGCTGTGGCTGGGTCGAGCTGCCCACTGGGTTATTCACAACAATACGCGGTCCAAGTTAGTTGAAAACATTTAATCCACACACAACATGATGTTTCTGCTCCTTGTACCATAATATAAGGTGAGCAGTGGGGGTACAGAATAGCAGTTCATATTTTAGAGTCAGAGCAATGAACAATCTACCACCATAAAAACAAGATCCACAAGAATCATCTGGCTACACTTAATGATATAAAAGGAATCAGGACTGTAAACAAACAATCACTTTTATAAGCTGCTGTGTTTATTATTCAGGATGAGGATGTGAGTGGGTGTGAAGAAATCACTGCACTACTTAAGTGTTCTATAGTATTTTTTCCAAGCACATTTTAGTTACGCCCCTGGCCATTTGACTTATAATTGTGGTGTGAAACAAACTGAACAGCCTTCCTTAGTCATGTATTTCATTCCTTCACACCAAACCCACCACTGCGACTCAGTTTTGTTGCTTTAATGTGTCCATAAATGTAAAAGATCGTATTGTGCATATCCGACAATGGCCATAAATTTGGTGGTCTCTGAAATAGCCTTGCACAAATGGGTTCCTGACAGCAGAGCTTTGGAAATCAGTTTGAAAAGATTTACTCACTGCCTTTCTGTGTGACTGACTGTCTAATTGACTGACTGCCTTTCTCTCTAACTGACTGTCTGACCGTCTGTCCATTTATCTTTCTTCCAGACCAGAACGTCTCAGCCGGCTCAGATGTCTGGCAGACGATTGCCTGCTCCAGGTACTGACTTCACACCAATGAGAGATGGGTTAACACCATTTTAGACATATAGTATGAACACAGTTGTGATTTACTCATAATGTATTGGTTGTCGTAAAAAAAAAAACTGAGTAAATTTGCATTTTGCACAGGACAATAAAACAACAACATTAGTCACTGTCTCCAAATTGTAGATTTCCAACAGGCTATCTTGGATACAATAAATTATGAAAGATCTCAAATATTTTCATCACATTTGGCTATTGAATTTTTTGTTTGTAAGTCATACTGTGGAGTGGCAAGATGGTGGCGAGGCTACCACTGTTGCCTCATGGCGAGATGGTTCCCAGGTCGAATCCTGGTTTGTGGATATTCTGGCTTCCACAGTCCAGTTCCACAGTCCAAAGACTGACAGATTTGGGTTGGGTTAAACTCCAGACTCAAAATCGAAGGCTGTAGGGGTGAATGGTTGTTGTCTCTGTATGTTGACCCTGTGGTCAACAAACAGTCATCAGTTTTCAGCACTAATGCAAAGATAGTTGGAACTCAGTCCATTTAGAAAGATGGGCAAATGGATTTTTTGAAATCTTGTCCATACAGTGAATCGGACAGGCTCAGCTTCACCATATATTACTCCCTTGCCTTTAGCGAATAGAGAAGACACAGTTCTTATTCAACCAACCGCTGTTTCTCAAATGGAAATGCTCATTCTGGCTGTTATTACCAGAGCTGGATTCAGGCTTTCGATGGTGCCAAATTAAAACATTTTAAAATATTCCTACCTTGTTCAGTGTATCAGTGCATGCAACACCTTCAAGCAATGGGGAATGTCATTATGTGCAGTTATTGTCAAATGTAGTTAAATAATCAAGCCCTTACTCCTTCTGCCATTTAATTAGTTTGAAAATTATGATCTTGTGTCACAGTTTTCACTGAGCAAACCAGTGTCCAGTCTCCTGAGGCCAGCTGTGATTCCTCTAAGAAGAAAATCAGGAGGAGATCGAGCAGACAGAAAGAAGATGAACAGAGTGGGTGGAGATTCTAAAACTACTGTTTTCTTGTAATTTTAACTTCAGTTTTATTTTTCTCATTAAGCTAAATCCTTGATAAAAAGCAACTTGATTAGTGTGATATATCGAACATTAAAGATATGATCCACAGTTGTTCATCCTTTCCTCTTGCTGTATTCTTTCTTAGACGGCAGCAGAAAGAGCTCTCTCCAGTGCACTCACTGATGCTCTCAGTGAATTCAAAGAACTAAAAGCTGTAAATAAACCTTTGGGCAATCTAAGAAGTCTGTAAACCGGATTAGCTTTTTATTCCGTAACGAACAAATTTCAGCCATTGCCCATGATTACTTTTCATCCACCTTATACTACTGTTTATTGGTAACACTACTGCTCGCTGCTGTTGATTGGTCTTGGTGCCCTCTTCCTATATGTCTTCAAAGTGTCATGACAGATCCATCACAACAGATCTCTGAAATGAGATGATCTTGTGGCATGAAAACTCAACCAAGAAAGGAAATGGTAGAAACTTCAGCGTGAACCTTTCGACAGTGAATTGAATTCAATGTTGATCTCATGTTTTCTTTTTCCCTCTCTCTTGTCTAATCTGTCCTTGTGTCCGTAGTGTTCTTGTTTAGCTTTCTGCAGTTACGATGATTTCTGTTTAGAGATTCAAACTTTGTATCACAATTCGAGTGACCAAAATTAATATGGTTATCACATTGAAGAAGGACGGCTTTGGCTGGCTCAAGATCTCATCTCTGGCTCGCAAATGTGCACACAAGAAGCGAAGTGGAGCCAAATTTGGAAAATTTTTGCGACAGTAGATGCTAGCATTTGCTTGCTATGGCAATAGCAGTAGCAGCTCTCCTGCTATTACAGCCCCCTGTCCCCATCTATCTCTCCCTCCCCAGTCTCCCCACCACAAAGCACACTTCTGATTTTGTCCACATAGACAAGTTCAATAAATCTGTAGCTTTGCCACTTCTTCTGCACAATTGCTTATAGCTTGCTACGCCTTTGTCTTTGAGAATTGCTAACTCTGGTTGACGCTGGTCAGTATATCAACAAAACCACAGCAATAGAGAAAATAAGGATTGAAACCGTCTGGGATTTTACTGATTGATCCCCATTTCTGTATTACTGTGTCTATAATCAACCAACAACATACCACAATAATTTATGAATTGCCATTTGTTATTTAGGTTATTACTGTACATGTATTGTATGCTAATAGAGCTGTTAGTTTTAGTAACATAAGGTAACCTAAGCCATTGTCAAAGTAACAGTCAAATTCATATGCTTTATTTAATGTATAACAGCTTGAGAAATGTATTTTACTCCCCACGATTTAATAACCACGGGAAATACTTACTTTATTTTGTAATCCTTAGTCTGTATTAATACTACTTATTTTTTGTCTATTGTTTACTCACATTAACCGTTTTCCCTTCATATTTCAGCTGTGCCACCCATCCTAACCACTGACCTCCCCAGCAGAGCCAAAAGCCCAAAACACCCCACCCAGCCATCTCCAGAGCCCAGCAAGGCACACAGTGGGGTTCAGAGCGATGCAGCACGAGCCCTGCCAAAGGGAGCGAGAGTGGCAGATGAACAAAAGCTAATGGAGAAGAGACTGCTACGCCTGGAACAGCAGATCTGTCACAGCCGAGCCTCCTTAACCCTGAGGTCATCTGCAGGTCGAGTAGAGGAACCCACTGGAATACACACACACACACAGAATTGAGAGAGGGAAAGAGGGAGTGATATAGGCAAATGGATGGAAGGAAATGAGGAAGACAGAGCGGGAGTGACGCAGGGAGTCACAGCAGATAGATGCATATGCAAGGGTGAAAGGAAGGTGCTGGAGATGCAGCTGTCAGAGGATGTGGCTCAGATCCTTGATCACTGCCACTTCTTCTTAAAAGAAAAAATCATGAAATTTAAGAAAACAGGGTTTAAAGGGAGTGATTATGATTTCCAGGTGGCCAGGAGAAAGCAGTAAGGAACATTACTGGAGTTTTCTTGCCAGTCACTGCTAGTGATGCATTGATTATGTACTTTATTATACACCAGTTTACACTGTAGCTTTCAGCATCAGTCCTCCAGTAATCAATAGTCAGGCCTCTAAGCTCTATGACTTTGACACATCTTGTTTGTGATATATTAGAATATGGAGATTCATAACTTATTCTTGTGCATTCAATTCGTATAACATAAAATCATTCTATAATGTATGAAAAATATTGATAGCCGGATGTATTGTGCTTCCAGGCAGTCAGGCAGAGCTGCAGAATTTGAGGCAACATGCTCAGGAGCTGGTGGATGAAAATGATGCTCTCAAATTGACAGTTCACCGTCTGAATGTGGAGCTGAGCCGCTACCAAACCCGCTTCAGACCACTGTCCAAACAGGAGGTATGAAAAGATGCAAGCAGATGCCTGTGCTTCTCAGAAGTACCTTTTTTTTATATAAGAAGTGAAGTTCTCAAGTAGCCTATATTAAACTGTAAAGGGCCAATGCCTTCAGAAATTTGTTAGAAAGAGTAGAAAAAACTGGCTTACCTGTTTCTTTGAACCACTACTATCAAGGAATTGTACCAGCAAACTCTCCACATCTCGGCCTGTCTCAAGTTGACATAGTTAAAGTTAAACTTCTTCTATAAGTTTTGGTACAAGTGTCTCTCCCTGACAAATGGGGAAAATGCCTTTAGACACAGTACCACTTGCACAGGTGGTGCAAGCGGAGAGGATGGAGGGGTGTGTCCAGACAATGTGGTGGTTTAGATTTGAACATGAATGCGGCCCCCCAGATTCCCACCACCCTTATGAAATATATACATGTCATGATGTAGAGACATCCCAAATGGTTGATTCTATATAAGCATTGATCCTGAAAGGACCAAGACGGTTTGAGACCCTGGATGACTTATGAGCCATGTTCAAACCGTAAATGTAGATTTTTCATATATGGTAATACATGTGAAATTAAATATAGTTTTTCATTAAAAAACATTTAAGTCTGAAGTATCTCTTTATATTAAACCAGGTTCTACCAAACTCCCATTTCTTCATTTCAGTATCAGGAAAATATTGTATCTGTTTAATCCTGTCGTGTAGTCCATTCATCACTTCTCCCTGTCATCTAAATCAGTTAAACAAAATCTATTATCACTTTATTTTCACATTTTTAGCACTAAAACAATTTCTTTGTAACCCGGCCTTTAAGATGGAAATCTGCCTTTGAACCAGGTTCCTGCTGAGCAAACTCTCTGTCTGTCCTTCCGTCTGATTTGTTGGACTAAAGGAGTTTCTTGTTTCTGTCTGTCCGTTCTGGACTGTGTGCGTGCGCTACACTGCAGAAGATTGTATTCATGGCTACCTCATGCTGTGCCTTCACACCGGGAGATCTCTTGCTCCCATCGTTACCAGTTTGCTTCATATGTAGCTGCATGTCCATGGAACCCCTCATTAATGACAGCTAAAATGTGACTGTTGGAGGGAAAAGATGAAGGGATAAAATGAGGGCATAGTTTTGCTGTAAAATATAGCAATAGCCAGAGAAGGAAGCAGTGTGAATTTGTTAAATTAGCTTACAGTGTGTGCTTCCATATAGGCAATATAGAGAATGTAGTTTTCTTTTGAATGGCACATTTATTCTCTTGTTACAAAACTGTAATGCCCTTTGCTATAGAAAATGGGGGAATAGGTTCCCTGTGAATTTTCTCCAACACCTAACATGCATTGTTTCTGATCTTGGTTTGGTATATGCATGGTATATGGTATATGGTATATGGTATATATATATATGGTATGTACTCTACGAGACTTAAAGCTAGGTCTGGTTATTCTAGAAAAGGTAGCAAGAGCCACAGTCACCAGATTTATTTCTTTTTTATTTATTGATGGCTATCAGGTCATAATGAGGATTTCCACAAATAAACCAAAGTAATTCAGAAAAAAATCACTAACATACCTTTAATCCCTCTTGTTCTTTCAGTGTAATATTTATTTTGTAGTTGTATGAACGATAATATTTAAAGCTAATCCACAGAAATAGGGCTGCCCGATTTTCCAGCATCGAGGCAATAGTCTCACAAGGTTGAGCCCTTGACGTTTCTCCACTCATCTGTAGTACCTCCTCAGCTGTTTCTAACAGGTGGGCCCACCGATATGGTATGGGGATTTGTATGGTACAAAGACAACTAACAGCCTCAGCTCTGATCGTTACGCTTTCACTTTAATCTTCGATCCTCTGGTGTCATGATGGTCTGCTCAAGACGCCTTTGCTAGCTCATGCCCTCCATTTCCGTAGCATAACACTGGAACATTACTTGCTTAATTAACTGAAAGGTCAAGAGGGCATGCAACAGGTCAAGCTTACAGGGATCTCCCTCTGCTGGATCAGGAGAAAAATTACTTCGTTTGGTGTCAGACCTATACAGTGTAAACAATGGCTAAGATGATGCTTTTTCTTTCTCTGTCTTTCTTTTTTCTCATGCAGAGCTCCGAAATCAGTGGCTTACCAAAGACAGGCTCTCCTCCTCCCTGGCTGGTCAGTATCTGTATTGTAGCATTATTACATTAACATGGCAGCACAGTCATCTAACTGTGTAGTTGCTTAATAGTCACATTAGGCTAATCAATTGATAGCTAGTTAAAATGCTGGAGGATATAGTGTCCATTGAGTTAAAAAACAGATGGGAAGCAGATAAATGCGGCCTTTGACCTCATGAAATGGGTTTAATGTGGGAAATCATACCTGCTCTGTCTGACAGTTTGGATGCCTGGGGACAGATTCACTAAACTTATAAAAGTATGATATTTCCAGGCTTTATCACTCCAATGACCAAATCATAATTGCAGGTTGTTTACTATCCATCTACAATGACTGGAAACCTGCTGAACAGATAAATTATGCCAGTTTGGACTTATCAACTTTTTTATTCCTGCCATAATCCTTTAAACTAGAGTAATGATTTATGGCTTTCATGTTGTTGATAATTTATGTTGTGACATTTTGTCCCTTTTGTGTAGCTCGACATTAAGTATTTGTCTCCTCTACTGCTGGCATACGAAGACAGGATGAACGAGAAAGATGCACTTCTGCAAACCACAGAGGTAAAGTGACTGATTGTATGCATTCATGTGAGTTTCTACTTATTACCACCTCAATCATCTGTCACATTAGCTTTCGTGAGCAGGTTAAATGGGCTGTGATATTAGAGACATGAGCAGCAAACAGTTGATCAACATTTGCTGTCTTCGATATACACAGCCCATGGGATCGAAACTGGCAATTCACTTGGTGGGGAACATAAGAGATTATAATTCAAGTGCTGGTATGTTTCTGAAAGCTATTTTTAGCTGATTTTGACTATGACTCACAGTCAGAGTCTGGGAAGTTAGGTAAACATCCCTGTAATCAGACAATGAAAGATAACCTTAAACATGTATTTCTTACGATAATCATTTTACTTATGAATAATGCTTTTCTGGGGGAAATTGCCTCCACCAAGGAGGTCATGTTTTGGTTTTGTCTGTCTGTGTGAGTTAGTAATAGTAGTGCGTAGTACAAAACCTAGATACTGGCTCTGTTTCTTTTTGTTAACACAATTTGATGACAGCAAATTAGTTCACTAAAAAGATTGTAATAGTATGTTACAAATTACAGGGGCATGTTTTAATATTAATTTCTTGATTTAGTTATCTAAAAGGTTCTGGCCCACCATTTACCAGCTTAGAAAAAATCTTTATGTGTCTATGTCTGTCTCTCACAGGAAGAGGTAAAGAGGTTGCGTGTTCATGTTGAGGAGGTGATCAAAGAAAATGAGAAACTCCATGATGAAATTGCAAAGATCGGAGAGGTCAGCCAGAAGGACTGGTAAGAAGACATGCTTTGTTTGTTTGTGTGTGGCTCAGCATGGTCAGCACTTGCTTGTCTCTACCTCCTGTATTCTCTATTTCCCTGCTGCTTTCTCGTCTCTGTGTTACTAAAGCTTATACTGCATTGAATAATAAACCAAAAGCAGTAAAGCCTTTAAATTCTCCTCTCTGCTCCTATATATTCATGATCACTTTTCCTGCTTTCATGATCCCTCTGGGTATAATATTGCTGATGCCTAGAAACTTATAGTTTTAAGTAATTGTTGTAAATAGCTCTGGTAAGTCACTCTCTTTTTACACGACACAGCTGCAGTAAGAGACAGGGTGTGAGTGGAGAGTGCTACCTCTTAAGCCCTGACCAATAAAAGCATTTTAACATCATCCTTGGCTCAGTGTGAGTGTGTCTGATGTAAGCCCAGAGGCTTCCCTTTGTCAACTCGTTTACTCAATCTTGCATTCACTTGGAATGGACTACTTCAATCATAACAAAAATGTGTACATAAGACAAGGATTTTAAAAATACAATGAAAAGATAAAAATAATTTAGGTGTTTACAAGGATCCATATATATGCAATATGTAGTATCAATACATTTGGATACTACACTTTATGTTAGTGGCTTAATTCATCTTATAAAGTCTATAGGAGCCCAGTTAAATCTTTTCACCTGCAGGAAATGCACCCAGGCATAAAAGCTGGCGACAACTGTGGACATGATGTACTGATAGAGATGGCATGATCACGAAAGGGGAAATTCAATTTAATACTACATAAAACTCATTATCTAAAAACACCTCTCAGAATCACTACCAGCTACTACTGCGCATTCTACAGTACAGATGATTCCCCTCTGTAAAGTTGGAAAAAGCATTTGATTTGGATTAAATTTTCCACTTTTTGCTCTGAATTCTTCCACATACGTCTTGTAAAACCTAAAAAATCCTGAATAAACTTTTTGAATGATCACTTTCCTACAATGCTTTTTATTATTTAGAAAATAATTAACTTGCAAGTTGTTCTTTAAAAGATAACATTTCTTAACCTTCTCAAAAAACCTTGGCGGGTCTTAAGGTAGTTTAAATTGACTTTAATTTAGTATTACATGCTAGTATAGTATAATCTTCAAAGTAAAAACGATTCAGTTTCATAAAGAACGTATTCAGTACCAACTTAAAGAGAGAAAGCTTGTTTTGTCAGAAAATTTGTTATTGCTGTTTTCATATTATTAGGCCTTCTGCTCTGCTAACTCAGTATAAACATTATAACTCTCTCTCTTTCCCTCTTTCCCTCTGCAGTCATCAGCTACAGCAAAAGGCCTTTTTGGTGCTACAAGAGAACCAGGTTTTGATTGATCAGCTCGAGGCGCAGCACGTTAAGGCCAAGGCCAACCAGAGCAGACACCACTCTGAAGGTATATTGGGTACAGTCTGAGATTTGAAAATGTGAAAATTAAATCAATTCTTCATAGGTAAATGTAAAGGTAGCTACACATAAAAATCCTTTGTGAGTAAATGTTTAACATTCCTCTCTTTCATTGTGGTCCGGTGTCCTTTTCTCTGTTCTGTGCTGCTTTCAGTTAGACAGTGTTTTATACTCAGTGTTCCCTCTCCTCTCTTCCTCCCTCTCTTTCCTCCCTTTGTAGTGTCTAAGGTGTCTAAGCAGCTGATGATGTTGGAGGCAGAAAATCAGCGTTCTCAGGAGGAACTGGAAGAGAGCCGGAGGGAGGCGCAGAAAAATACAAGGCAGGTCCAAGTCCTGCAGGCCCGCCTGAAGGATGCTGTCACCTGGGACGAACATTGCAGCATTGCTGGGAAACTGAGAGGGTAAGGTGCCTTTTTTCTTATCTAACATATGAATAAGTCAGTATTAGCAGCTGTTCTGCTCCTGAGCAAGGGCACATTTATTTTCAGGAGACAAACAAAGAGAAACCGGAAAACAACAGTTTATTTTGGGGACACATTTTTACTGAATGATTGTTAGGAAAAGCTGAAAATGTCTGGGTCCATCGTCCCAACCAAAAACACCTGGTGTAACTGTATAGCAAATTATCCATGAAATTAAAAAGATGGAGTCGACTCCTCACTGTTACATGTTCAAAAAAGGATCCATGAGTCAAAGATGCATTTTGTGGCTTTTATCAATACTTCAACTTTAAGCAAAATGTTATCGTCAACAGAAAACATCTGAGCCCTATTCCCTTCTTTGTCTTTAACCTACCAAACAATTGAGCAGGTGATTTAGAAAGAAGGAAACCAAACCCCTGGACCCCATTACACGGTTAAGGGGGATTGCATTTGTCAAAGTTATAATAAAACAGGCTCCTGCCGAGTTCTTTATCCGTCAAATATGTTTGATGACTCGATTAAGTTTATGTTCAGTTTATTATTAAGTCAGTTGACAATCGATTTGCAGCATATAAAAAAAGACAAGAAGAACAAACACTCGTAGGTTCCGAGGATTTTTATATTTTAAATGCAATAGAAAAGCATTGGGATATTATGAATACAATCACGTAGTCGGACAGAAGCTGAAACTGTTTGTTTAGAATAACAATTTTAACAGAATATGTTGCTTTCCAACAAATCATGCCAAATATGTATTGTAAGGATGCAAGTTAGACGGATTATTACTATATAAATAAATCTCTTTATACTGGTACTTAAAAGAGGCCTGGACACATCTTGTTCATAAGTGTCCACCAAGTACCAGATGTTGTGTTATAATCTGCTCTCGCCTACTCAGGCAGCTGGAGCAGCAGGAGAACAGCAGCAAGAGCACGATGGACGAGCTGCTTCTGCGCGTGTCCAGTCTGCAGGAAGAGAGCAGGAGACTGGCTCTGGACAAAGCCAACTTGGGCGCTGATATAAAGAGGATGGAGGCTGAGCTGGAGCTCTGCAGACAAGACAACAGGTACCAACTGTTCCATGTTCATTTACTGCTTTTGTCTGTGCGGATGCCACACAAATCCTTAATGAGCCTGACTTCTCAAGGATGTTCTCGTGGTCAATTAAGTCATCCCATGATCAATTGCAAATTCTGTTTGTATTTGCGACCTACCGTTATCTAAAGAGGTGTAAAGTAGAATCAAAACAAATTAGGTTACAGTTGAAGTCAATAAGAGAGGATTGAGATAGTATAAAGCCATTTTATTATGTTGTTGAATTCAGTACATTGACTGTTCACCTGTGTGTTCTCACCCTGTTGCTTGTTTGAGAGTCTTCTGTGTGGGAGTAAACACTGTGTTTGATCGACATCTCCCTCAGTATGGTGTTCATACTGTTGCACCAGTACATGCGTGGCAACTCATATGTTGTCTTTTCATTATTAGTGCATGCAGTTTTAATGATCTTGCATAGTCTTTAGTATAGCTCTGCCCAAGTTGGGAAGTGCGCTCAGGTTGTAGAGTTATGATTAATGTGAACCTTCTCATTCTGAAGTGTGTAGACTGTCAGGATGTGTTTGTTTGATTAACCAACAGTGTTTCCACCCTGTCTGTTTCAGAATCGCATGCAGCAAACTCTAGTTTCTCTCTTCTGTACCGTGTCTCCTGTTCTGTCATCTGTCTTTTGCCAAATTTTTTTGTCCTGTATTTTTCCTAAATCTCCTCCCTTCGTCAATATGTTTGATCTCCTTTGTTTTACTTGTTTCTCGTTTCTCCATCACTCTTTAATTCTCTTTCACCCATTCACTTCTTATCTCTTGTTTCTCCATCATCCAGGAAGGCTGGGCGGAGGATGTGTGTATTGAAACTTCAAAAGGAAGAGTGTGTTTTAAAGGCGGAACAGACTCTGCATTATCTCGGAGCTGTCATGACTCTGGCGGACCACATTTCCCAGGAGAGGGACCAACTACAACACATGGTACTACTTATACCGCTGATACTCTATTATATTGTATAATTCATGGTACACATGGTACTACGGATGTCCTAGACCAAGTGATACCAGGTTTGTATTTACACAGTAGTATATTATATTCCCTTGACACTTCTGTATTAGATTACATATTCTTTTTTAATTTTTTTGATATAGGTATTATACTTCTGAGAAGTGTGTCTTTTTTTGCCCATTCATCCAGATTGTACATGCAATACATCCATTTGTGAGGTCAGACACTAATGTTGGGCGAGAGGGCCTGGCTCGCCATCTCCGTTCTAGTTCATCCTGGTGTTGGATGGGGTTGAGGTCAGGGCTCAGGCCAGTCAAGTTCTTCCACAAAAGACTCACGTAACCATGCCTTTATGGACCTTGCTGTGTGCACTGGGGCAGTCATGCTGGAACAGAAAAGTGCCTTCTCCAGACTGTTCCCACAAATTTGGAAGCATAAATTGTCCAAAATGACTTGCTAAGCTGAAGCATTGAGATTTCCCTTTACTGGAACTAAGGGCCTAGTACAACCAATTGCAATGGGACTGAATGAAACTCCTAAATTTGATGATTAAGAGGTGGCCCAAAACTTTGGTCTATATAGTGTATTTCTCCAGCACAAAAGCAGAATTAATTTATGAGTTTGGCATTTAGTAAAATTGAATTAAAATGTTTCCTTTTTTACTAATTTCCCCTCATGCTACATTGTCACAAATAGTAACATTCGACTTAATTGTTTTAATACAGCAGGTCAAACAAAACTGTCTCAAGCTAAAGGTTGTCCAACACAGCTGTTTTTTCAGTGAGACTAATGGCTCGATCTTACACCCAGTGGAAAGCAGCATCGAGCACAATGGGCAAAGTGTCTCTGTTTGATCCATACTGATGAAGATAGTAAAATCCTGTCCACTCTTTATAACACAAGTTTTTTCAATTTTAGAACAAACATCTGCTTGGACTAAAAGACAAACTGATTAGCGTTGCTCACTTATTATATATCACGTATAATTATATTTGTCACATTTTATAAGTAACCAATCAAGCTGGGGGCCCTCTGTTGGTAGTCAGGACTTTGTGCCTAGTACTCATTCTTTGGTTAGATTGTATTTGGTCATCATCCAACTTCTTTGTATCTCTTAGAATTGCAAGATACTGACCCAATTGGTCAGAGATATTGACCAAATGGAAATTAAGATTTTGATTTAAATCGTTCATAATTGTCATCTTTTGCTGATTTGCTAATTTTGATTTAGACAGTATTGAGAGTTCTCTGATAAGTAGGTCTCAGGCCAGTTGACAGTTTTTGGGGATCAAGTCTGTTTTTAGTGCCTAAACTTGAGATGCATCCAACATTTAGGTATTATTGTAATGTATGTAATGTCCAAATTCCGCCCTGCATGTATTGTTGTATTTTTGATGTTTAATATGGACTATACAGGTTCTCTATGTGAAGCTGGAGGCTCATTACTTGGATTTCACTTTTTTTGTTTCATTGCATTGACTGCCAGAATAGATGTCTGTTTCCGTATTGTTGTTTGGTTTACTGAGATATGCGCTTCTTTAGGAAGATAAGGGTTTTCAATATGTTAAAGTTGACTATGGGTAGGGACCCATATGTGACAGCACTGCTCCGGGAGGTCATGGTGTTGTAGTCCTTGGTCATTAGCAGTGAGCAGAATTCGACCGCTTTATGTCAAAGGGTTAAGCCTAGGCTTCATCAGTACTGCTGTGTTATAGATATTAGATTTAGTTGGATACACAATTTACTTGAGTGCTCTCTAGAATTGTGACAAATTGTATTATTTATGTCTTAAAGTTTACGCCCTTCACCAGTTTGGAGAAAGTGTATATTGTTATATATTTTTTTGTATCTTTGAAACATCCAAAAATGCTACAATGTTTTTGTGTGTACTTGATAATTAATTTGATTATGTGTAAAAATAGACAAAAGTGCAGTGATTCATTTGATGAGTCATCTGATTTTCCGCCTGGATAATCTCTGAGGATCCCAACACTGAACTTTGTTTATATCGAGCTCTCGCTCACATGTGTAATCTGTCTGGTGGGCAATAATGAGCTTCTATACTATAGTAAACTTAGTCCACGAGTGCACATAGAATAATAATATTCATGTCGGAAATTCTGTCTCAGACTAGTGCAGGTGTGGAAAATATCCAGACTGCCAAACAAATTGTGCATTCACTCCAGGGAAGAGGATTAAATATCAAGTAAACTAACTGAGGTAGCTTTTTTTTAGCAGGCTGCTGACAGATGCCCAAACAAGATGGCAATTAACAGCAAATGAAAATCTTTTATTATTTGCCCTAGGCCTCAGTTTGGTTAAAGATTAAAATCGATTAATTCTAGTACCAGTTTACTGAGAAATAAATAGAAAACATCTCATTTATATTCACCAAAAAAACAAAACAAATAGAAAACATGTCTCTTGCTGTGGTTGTGGAACACTGTATTGATAAACAGATGACTGTAACATCCCATTAGAAATACCTTTTGTTTTTTCAAAGGCTTGATACCTTACTGGAATCACAACTTATCTTGTAGTGTCATAGTACTCAGCTGACTCTTGAGACCCGTATAACTGTTAATTTTATATATATATATGTTATACTATACATTAGGATTGATTATTGTAATATTGTATATTTTAAATATTTATATTAATATTTATTTAAACATATACTTTCATAATTTGACCACTCAGGCTTTGCATTTGGTCTCCCTGATAGGGGGGATGCTCTGCAGTCTTATCAGCATTATATACACTCATAGCCATAATATACAGGCTTGCTTAATCAGGAACTCCAGCTCATCTGAAACAGAAAATATCAGTAAGCAGAGAAAGTACTGCAGTTTGTACTTGGCTCATTTGGCAACGTGCCTGGAAGAGGAATGGAAAAAGTTTATCTTGTTAATGTTAATAGATGCAGGGACTTTGCCATCGCTAACTGTTTCAAGGGTCAGCAAAAACACACAATGTCGAGAAGGTCAGACTGACACCACAGTGTGTGTGTGTGTGTGTGTGTGTGTGTGTGTGTGTGTGTGTACCGTTGTTTTTGTGCTGCAGCATAGTGACGGTTAGTGAGCATCACAGCTGTTTCTATGTCCAGATTATAGGGCGGACACACCAGTTGAATATTGATTGTAATTTACCTCATTAATCAACTGTGATTTTGTAACCTTGTTTAGATAAACTTTATATCATCAGATTAGCTTTTTTTGCATTTAATAGCATTTTGAACCATTTATTATATTATTTACTGTTAGCACAATTAAAATCCTCTTTAATAAAGCTGTGCAGGTGTTTAACTACTTTTACAGGTCAAATTGACAATAATGCACAAAAACATTATTCCTTAAATTATTTAAAAAAAAAACTTTACTAAGTACAGACCTTATGACATCGGTATTAAGTTAATATTGCTTGTTGTTTAACCTGAACATTAACAGTTTCTTGATCTTTGATTATATTAACATGTTAATGGACAGTTTGTGTCAGTGTTTGTGCTTTACACATGACTACTGTAAACTGGCTACTGTCTTTCCTTCTTTCCTGTCATCCACCTCTCCCATAATCCTTTGTTTTCTTTCATCCTACGTGCGTTCCACCTCCCTCCGCGCTCCTCTCTTAGATCAGTAACCCCCGTCTTCCCTCTCTCCCTCTTCAGGCTTCAGATCTTCAACAGGAAAAGCAGCACTTCATCAGCAGAATTCTGAATGGCACAGTTCGATTTGGAAAACTGCGGGAAGAAGTCAAAGTAGGATCATTTATTCAACCATTACTTTGGCAAGAATATCAGCCCCTTTTAAAAGGCTCGCTCACTGCCTGACTGCCCTGCTTGCTGTGGTAGGTTTGTCTTTTAGTGGCCTACATCGAGTATTGAGGTCTTAACCAGAGCTGTTGAATTAAAGGATTTCTTATAGCCCTGTAAAACTTCCCTGTTAAATAATACCCAACTGTGCAAACTTGTGATGCTACAACTTCAGTTCAGTTGGTTCCTCAATGGACCAGACTGGAACAATTTACCTAAACGTCTATTAGCCCAGGATGACCCTGCACTTTACTCCCTATTGATCAGCCCACTCTTCTGCCCTGATGAACCATCAGTTATCGGCCATCACGACTCAGAAAGTACAAATTGATGGAGAGTAGTGCCTCTCAGATTGACATCTCCATGAGCTCATTGGGTGTCTGAGGACTGTATTTTTCTAACTTGTGTAGAATCACAGCACACTCAGTGATCAGCAATGACAGCAGTGGTACTGTGCGTACTATTCTCTTTGACTTTGGTCCAATAAACTCAGAGTATCTTTGTCACACTGCTGCGGTTGGTTATCCAGTATATGCACAAATATCTGTGGTTAATGCACAGGGCCCTATCCTGGAGCTATAACTCCCATATCCAGTATACTATTTTAGCAGCTGGAAATGAAGAAATACACAGTTACTTTATGGTTCATCTGTGACATGTCAGAACTGAGGGCTGTATTGTGATGCTGGAAGGTGGTAAACTGAAGGACCAGTGTCAGGTAGGTAAACTCTGGGGAGAAGTATGTGTACACTTGATGAGTAGTATATGCAAATGTGCAGACAAATTGCAGGTGTAAGGGGTCGAACATACTTTCTGCGTTTGCTCCGTGTTACGTACTCGCTTCAGTCACAGATACATGCACACAGTTCCATTGACTCTAGAACAAGGGCCGGCGGGTCATGCATGTGTACGCGATCCCACATTTCGTTCCAGTCAATGGGAATATTCGACACAGTCGCCTATTTAAGTCAAAAATGTTGGGCTGCACAAGGTCGTCCACACAGGGGCCTGTGCGTACCTTAGCAGACATGGGTGGATAAGGAAATTAACGTCACAAGGACCATAGCAGATCCCAGTGGACTGGCGCACACGGAAACTATGAATTTGGCTATGCAGAATCCTGTTGCAGCAATTTTGATTTCTAGCAATTTTGAAAATACTTAGTTTCACATTAAACCCATTGCTTGGTTCAGTTGTGCTCTTAGCAGTTGTTTGTCTGTTAAATATCCCCTCATATTTTATTCAGTCTGATAGATCTCACTCCGGTCGAATGTTTTTGCCCATGGATGTTTTTTCACTAACAAGTCAATGTTTGTGATAGACAGTATGATCATAGATGAACCTGTTTTCATAGATGAACCTGTTTTCTCCTCATCTATTTTCTGGCAAAAACAGCCTTCGCTCTCCATAGGAATAAAATGGAGCCCAGTGTAGCGAGTCACCATGGAAACCTTTTTTTCCTACAGTGCCACATTGGTCTGAAAATCTCCACAGTATCATTGACAGTATTCTGCAACACCAGTTAGAACACCCACCATTTGACTGTTTGTTTGTAAGTCAGAATGTAAGCATGATCATTAGTGTGGCAGTGTTGGTGCCTTGCTCAAGGGCCAAGGATGTCTGTGTGTTCCAACTATCAGCAGCTCCTGTCACTCGAGCCCCAGCAGAGAAAAACATCTCAATGGTTCTGACAATCTTATTAGTGTCTCTATAGCAACAGCCCAGAGAGAAGGAGCTCTGTGTTTTTGTGTGTGTTCTGTTGGTGATGATCAGACCATGGAAAGAGGAAAGCTGCAGCTGTATAGGAGGACATCATTTCCTTTCCTCCGTTTATACTGGATTTGTGTACTCCCCACGAGAGGGTCAAGAATTTAATTAAGATGGCATGTAAAGGTGGAATTTCACTTCTTCAAAGTGTTGCAGATGTTAAACTGGAACTTAATGTGACAATTTGTCCAATGCCCCTTGTTAACCTGCTTGTTTGGATTGGGATACTCAATTGTCTCTTTGTAGCTGGATGCAGCCTTCTTTCTGAAACTGTCAAATTGGACCGCAGTAATTGAGCCAAGGCAAGTAAGACCTCCTGCAGGGCTCAGTCCACAGAGCTATGAAGCCATGTCTCTGGTGCTGCACAAGAGCTGTTTATTCAAAGTTCAGAGAAGCTTAACTCAGTACACAGAACCCTGAACTGAAAATCAGTTGTTGCCGTTGTCGTGAACCCAACAGCGTTTATACATTGATGAGCCCTAGTTGCCGCTGCTACAGGGGGCTGGTTGAATCTTTATTTAAAGTGTATAATAAGTCAAAATTACGACAAGTTCACTGCTTGTGTGCAGTGTGTGTGTGTTTCCGGTGTGTGCCTGTTTACGTGAACAGAGGATGATATAAGACATTTAGGCTAAAAACATGATATAATAAATGACGCTGATGTGAGAGGAATATGAATGTCGTGGCTTCCGGACACTTGGATAACACCACAGTAACAGTATGGAGGCATTTTATGTTTTCTTCTGTTGTTTCATTACGTTTGAAGAAGGAGTCACCATTTATTTCAAGTGTATTGGATTTGGCTGCAACACTGCCTTTAGTCTGCAGACCGAGTTGGATCCATCGTCCATGGTTCAATTTTAGCAGTGGTCATCAACTGGCAGCCTGCGGCCTGTAAAATGTGTCCTGCCAGATCATTTAGTTTATTGTTTTATTTCACCATGTCAGACTGACATAGAAACCAACCCTATCCCCATTTACCTGGGTATCCTGGGTGCTGATCTCTGTCAAGGCAGCAACGTTCATAGAATCACTTTCTGTTTACCAAGTTTGTTGCTGTAATGCTGCACATAGAGCTCATTTACAGAGCTTTTAATTTTTAAAAGTTTTGAACTGGGATCGGAAGATTTAGTCGATGTTTAACAGATCTCTGAAATAAACCGCAGTCGATGCTAAATAAACGACACCAGTTAAGTCTATCATTCAAACAAAAGCCACACACATGAACAGTAATAAAGAAAATTCAGTAAGGTAATGAGGTTCAGCAGTTACAGATTATAAATAATACATGACCTTCATGCTGGACAAGAGGGATGGTACTGTCAAATAGATAGAAGAAAAAGATACCGTTATGAACAGAAATTAATTCAATTTCAGCAATCCTGATTCAAGTCTTATCACCACATAACCCCACAACATTTGAAAGTCCTCAAATTGGACTGTAAATATCTTTGAAATTAGCTTACTAGCCAAGTCCAAATTTTGTCTTAAATCTACTACATATGGTGATTTAGTTTAGTTTCTATCATGTCACAAAATTTCACATTTTCCAACTCTGCTCATGGAATTAAATCAAATGTTCCCACGGTTTAACACTCCAGCAGTTATTCCGATAATGAAAGATTTTGTGTTAGTGCCATGATACCAGCACATAATCTCACCAAATGTCAGCTCCCTGCCTGATGAACTCTCACCCTGTATGAGTTCCTAAAATGACAATAAAAGTCCTCAAGGAGGAGGCCACATGATAATTAATTATCGATATTAAAGCTCAATTATTATTCAAAATCAAATATTCTTTTGTCTTACCATTTCACCTGGCTCTGTCAGGATTTCCACAACACTCTGTACTCAACTGCATCATATTGGGGCTGAAGAACTAGATGAGTTGCTCATCCTTACGGCATTTAGCACATGGGAATTTAAATTAATCTTGTTTTTTAACTTTAATTATTTAAAAAAATATAGAAATATCTAATTCCGACAGACTCGTTCTTTTTGGTACCCACCCAAAGAACTCACTCAGCTTTAGCTTTTTTTTTGCTGCATGTTGCTTCCTTATGAATTGAAAAGTGTGCGCTATAGAGACAGAACAGATTGTGAATACATTATTCATGTGTAATTAAAATTAATGACGCCATCTTTTTGAAACACCTGAAAATGTTGAATATTTTAGTGAGTGCATGTGCAAATATAGCCGGGTCACAAGTTTGCATGACCAGTGCTGCTTGACGTCAGCCTGAGATGAATTTCATTGATTAAAAATGACTTACTTACATTATAAATCTTCAATTCTTTCTTCTTCAAGAACTTTTTTTTTTACCTGTATTCTGTTACCTTTGATCCTCATTATTCTTATCTCTATTGGTTAAATTAAGGGCTTTTATCTCATCAAATCAGTGTATGTATTAATGTCAAATAAAGCTTAAATGTTTTTAGTGCACTTTCTGTCTCCTGTTTAATAGATAAAAACTAGGCAGTGAGTTGAATCAAGGATTCCTTATTATCACATCTTTTCCTTGATAAACTGCATTTCACTACAAATTGTCAACTCAGTAACTCACACTGTTTTCAAAGATAGAAACAGTGAGTATAAAACTGATGACCAGCAGTGGCCAGGACAAGGAACATTGATTTAGAGTTGACTTATGTTTGGACACATATGGTAATTCTGTTTTCAGACAGAGGAGAGGAGAGTTTTTTTATATAACCTGCTACTAAGCTGAGAGAGTTGAAAGGCAGGTTCTCTCGGAAAGGACAAGCAGCAGGACTAATGCTCCACTGTATTGACACTACTGTCAAATACTGTTGGAAGTCAGGCAGAGAATAAAATCTCTTTTGTCTGTCTGACCTGCCACCGTCTCTCATTTCTTTAAATTTTTTCTGTAACTTTTCATTTTGTCACTGTCCTGCTGGTCACACTGTATAAATCAATGCCGTGACTTGAGTAAGACCTGTACTTTAAAATATATCTGTAAATTGATATCTGTCAGGTTGGGTATGCTTTTATCCCAAGTTGTCACCACTCCCTGGAAGAAAAACCTTGTTTTGCTGTGCTCTTTGGAGACATCTGAGATATTTTTGGGGATATCACTTTTTTATTAACATCTGACTTTGTGCAATCTGATCTTATTAACCTTTGGGATGTTCAAAGAAACATTTTGTCAAAAATGGGAAAGGAGACTTCTGATTGCAGAAAATGGACGTAGAGCGTTCAAAATGAAGCCAATATGACAGCACCTGAAAAATGAACTCTCTCAAATGTCCAGCAGAGGGCGCCTCCATTGATTGCAATAACAAGTCTGTTTCTATGAAAGTCTTTAGAAATCGACTCTTCTTCTCTCCAGATTTATAATGTGAGGGAGCATTACAGTTGATGGTCTCAATCGCAAGTTTCAAGTCTTCTAAACAACATGATGTTCATTTTTTAAGTTAATGTTCCATTTAGAGTCAAATAGACAATAAAGTACATTATGCATTGGGGCAAGTATACAGTATGATTGACAGCCAGTATGGTCGAATGGAGGCAGATCGAAGTGGTAGTTGACATGTAGTTTCCATGCGCTCACTTAGTTTTCAGACTCACCCACCTCCCCCAAATATGGTCCCTTCTGGTTTTCAAAAAACCAAGATGTCGCGAGGAAAAATTCCCAAACTCTAGCCTTCAAAAGTTCAGATACCAATGGGTCATGCTATGGTGGGTTGCCACTTGGTAGTAGTGGATTAACATTTGCAACTGACTCTCATTTGTTGTCAAATGGTATAAATGCAGTAATGATGACATCATTATGAAATAGCATTATGACAATATCAAAGATTCTCATTGCCTGATAAGGGTATAGACAGTGTGCCCCTCCAATCATTTTCATATGGTGTGAAATTGCAGATTAGCTCTCACCTTTTGTCTGAAGTATATCCACAGCCTTTAGTTCCTTTGAGCGTGATGAGAAGGACCATGCAGAATGTTACAGTGATCACAATATTAATGATTGTGTCACTTGTGTTTCATTTAAAAAGTGGATTTCATCAGCAGACAGCAGCAATATAAATAAATACAAAAGCAATGTTTAGAAAATAATCTTCAATTTATTCATTGTCTAATAGCATCTTTAATCAGAAGTGTGGCATTAGGCTGATAGCTTCAGTTAGTAGATCATAGAAAGAAGCATAAAAATAAAGGAGTGGGTAGATAGAGAGGTGGAGCAACAGTGATGGTAATGTAAAAAGAACATAAGGAACAACATCAGGGAAGGGTTAAGCACATTCCATTTTCATGAAAATGTTCTTAACTGAAGTTTACCATTTAACATATTAAAAAGTAATCAGTCCAGGATCCTCACTTATCAAGGTTGTGGAGAAAACTTGCTTCTTAGAGTAAAGTGTAGCTTGAGTGCTTGTGAGTATAAGAAAATTGGTAACTGTCAAAGGTAAATAATTGCTCCAAACATCCACTGAGGTAAACCACCAAGCACAATAACTGCAAGTTGCACTGCTGGAAATGTTACTCACTGGGCATGAATGCAAAACATCGCAGAAGTCAGACTAACAATGTAGAATTTATATTGTAGTCACAGAGCGATAAGGAAAAATACTTTTTGAAATCCACAGTAGAAGCTTAAACCGCAGGAGGTGATAGGTTTGAAATTATATTTAAAATGTTTGATGATTGTTATAGCAACAAGATAGGTCATTGTGACTCCTATAAGTCAAACCTCCATATGCTCCCCTATGGTTCACATGGGGCAGCACTTCCCTCACACTCTTAAGAAATTCAAGAAGTCCCATACATTTCCCTCTATTGCCTAACTTTTATAGTTATATGATACTAACTAGTGTCATGTTGTGCACATGATATCTGGTTTTAATATCAAAAGAATCTCAGCTTAAATTTTCTTGAATTTACATCCAGATGTCCATCTTAAGGTGAGCAAAGGTAAAGTAACTTGGAGTAACTTGAAGTTAACAACATTACATTTTTTGTTGAATCACCTTTGATTGAAATAATTACATCAATCCTAAAAACCACTGAAATCCGACTGAAACTCAGAAACTTCACAATGGGGGGTGAAGTGTTACTCTGTTGGATCCCATGAGGCATTTTTGTTATTTGTTTCCAAACCCGACACAAGCCCCATGCAGTTAATATGAGCTACACTGACTTTGTGTTACCCTGTTACACTGTCCCTGACATGCATGGTTATTGCTTGGTTTCCCAAATATGCATATGCAGTGTGAAAAATACACCCAGCCAATGTGGCAAACCTTAACTATACCTGAATATCACTTCAAAATATATGTTATCTGGCAGACAAAATGTTTCTGTAGACTTTTGGATTTTATCTGCTGATCAATAAATATAGTGAGCAGCCATGACACCACCTCCACTGTTCTTCAAAGATGAGCCTGTATGATTCGGATCATGAGTGGATCCTTTGTTTCTCCACACTCTGGCATCTGCATTACTTTGATATAGATTAATCTTAATATCATCTACCCATAAAACGTCTAAACTCTACCTATGCACGAACTCCAATCTGGCCTTTGATTCTCATTGCTGATGACTGGCTTGCATCTTGCGGTTTCTGGTTCTCTCACAGTCGTCTTGGAACGGTGTCATGTGATCCCTTCACTCGTGCCCTGTGGAGGTTGGGAGTCACTGCTGGTTGTTTTGGGGTTTTTCTTCACAGCTCTCACAATGTGTCTGTCATCAGCTGCTGTTGTTGTCCTAAACCGAACCTGTTCGGTGTCTGTTGCTCACTTCACCTGTAGTTTTTGCCTTATTCAGGACTTTGCAAATTGTCCTGTTCACAGGGTTTGTGAAGTGGAATACATTTTTCCTCTTTTGTCCAACAGAGAACATTCAGAGCTATATTTAATGTGTGAAGATTTAATCCAAAAGGCAACATCTGGGCCATTTGAAACACCTGTTTATCATGTGATCCAATACCGTTGCTCCTTTGAAAAATGGGTGCCTTCAAACAAAAGGTCCTTGTTGTTTGAAACATCTACATGTTGACAAACTTTTTATTCATATATTGATCTTCAACCCAAATGTCCTCAGTGTAGGGTAAAGGAAGCATTGCCCATTCCAATTGTTTCTGAGGGGAACGCAAATAATTGACACAACCTCTAGGTGTCCAATAAGAATTCCACATGGCTTAGGTGTAACAGTGTGTGCACCAAGGAGATCTCATTTGCCATTGTTGTTTTTTTATCCAAATTTGCTTTTGACAGCCTGTACTAACAGCCTCTCTTTTCAACCCACAAAGAAATTGTAGTTTCTTGGTACACATTGAAAATGTATTAAAAAACCCAAGACATTAGGCCAATGGCACGTGTGTATTTGAGAAAGAAAAAGAGAGGAGGAGACAGGAACATAAAATAGGCAAAAGTAACAACCTCATCAGACATACTGCATACTCAAAGTAACTTCTGTGACTTTAAAACAGGTAACAAAGTAATATGGCCAAATCACAGTCCATTTGGTACTCTTTGGTACTGTATGGTGAAATGTGCTTTGCCATTAACCTCTCTCTACCTCCTTTGGAAGTGGATTTTTGCAGTGAGAAAATAAAGCAACATGGACACTCTTTTTCTGGGAACATCCCTTGCATTGTTCCATAATACAGAGCATTTGATTAGTCCACATTCATTGCAACTTGGTTGATTGATGACCTGTGAATCGCAGTATTCCATATTCTGTTTCGCACAGTGTGTCAGCTATAGTGTATAAAGACATTGCAACAGACTCACGGGATACCACTGGGTTCAACAGACTCTTAACTTACAACACATCCTTCATAAAATATTAAGTTATTTCAGGTGTTCTTATCATAACGACTATCAATCTTTCGATTCTGATTAACCTAGAGTTGTAACAAGTAAAGTTCTTATTTTTTATAATAAATAAAGAATATATTGAGTGAAATATTTGGTAAAATGTAATACTATCATAAACACACCAAATAAAAACAATTGTTTCATTTGAAAATAATGAAAATTTAAAATGAAAATCTAAAATAATGTCAACTGACAAATTTCCAGCAATGCATAAATGCAGTTTATAATCAATGAATTGTAATCAGGGAAAACCAAGGGAATGACCTTACCTTTAAATCAGACTATTTGAATACTGTGGTTTTGTCCTTATAGTTTACTCATGTGGTCCATGATGTAAATACCCATGCCACCTAGTGAATTATTCTTTCATCTTTCGGGCTATTCATTGTTTAGAGCTGAATCAAGATGTAAAGTCATCTTACTTAAATATACAAATTCATCAAACCCACTGTCACTTAATAACGATTGATAAATGAGGGTCCATGACTTTATCAGTGTTATTATTTTTTAAATCAAACATTGAAAGTCTAATCTCAAATCTGATGCCAGACTAGGTCATACACACAACACAGAACAAATAGGGTCACAGAAATGTAGATATAGGCGCTTCTCTCACAAACAGAGCTCCTCAAGCTGGTGTTCCATACATCATCCTTAAAGATAGACCATCACTGAAAAGTGTCTGCTTCAGTCTAATGACTGGCACATCATGTGCATGAGAATAACTGACAAGTAGTCAGGCAGTTTCCTGCTACAGGCATCACCTTTACGCTTGGGCCTCCTATTCTTTTACATCTACATCTACAACAGACAAAGAACCTGTTTTCTGCAGCTGACTTCATCCCATCAGTATAGAGGTGTCATATCAGCCCCTGGAGGAACAGTCACATATACCTTGACAAAGACACTGGCAGAATCCATAGACCAGGCAAACTGTCAAGCTTGATGGAACCAAGCTAACGCATACAATACCTAGAGTCACTCTCTGGATTACTAATAGGTAAATTCCAAGAGGCAGTGAGCCAAAGTATAAGAATCCCAGCAGCCAGACCAGGATACGTGGAACATGATTACAGACTTTGGACAGGGCGTCCTGATCAACTGGTCCATTCGAGCCCATGGATTCTGAGTCCAGGCTCTGCTCAGCATAAATGTCAGAGCTACCGTTGCGAGTTGGAGAGTGCTGTAAGTCCCTCTGCACTTCCATAATGGTGATGACCAGACAGTTGGATGATTCATGAGACGGGCTAGATGAGGAGAAACTCTTTGGAGTCAGGACTACCTCCCTCTTGTGGTTGGAGTTCCAGGATTTGTCACGCATTGCCAAGTGGGATATGATGTTGGCATCGTCAGGGAGGGCTGACACCTTATATTCGGTGATCTCGGTTTGGTGTCTGCAAAAAGGGCAGGAGATGCAGGCTGCCCCGTCAGCAATGTCCAGGATCTTAATGAGGCAGCGGGCGCAGACCCGGTGCAGGCAGTCCAGGATCTTGGGCTTGCGATTATGGGCATTGTAGCGTTGGTAACAGATTTTACACTCTAATTCCTCTGGTGGAGGACAGTCCTCCTCCAACTCAGGTTGAGGGCAGCTCATCTTCAAGTCATGTTCTGGAGAAAGATATAGAGACAGATTGAAAAAAAGTCATTATAGGGATGAAGATTGTTTTCCAGCAGTAGATGAATAGGATGCAACAAGCAAATGCTTATGACTACAGTATATAGTCTATCTCTGCCTAACAAGAAAAGGTCAGGAGTTTTTCTCCCGACTGCTTCTGCTCTGTACCTGCTGCTGATGAATGATTAATGTTTTGGGAATTGGATCAGTGTGTCATCCCAGAGTCCTTTGTGGCAAGGTAAAAACCAGTAAAGCTATTGATCTTTGGGGAGAGTCGGCACAGATAGCTTCTCCTTATAGATATTTTGTTGATTCAGTGTTTTGTATAGGATACATTGTTGTTGCAGTTCTTAATTAAATGAACCAAATCTTTTATATTGTTGTTGTGTTTATTTGTTATCCCTTAAACCCCTGTTTTGGAATTATATAGCAACACTATTTTCTTTGTTAAAAGCTATTCACTTATGCTGTTCATACTGAATTACCTTATTGAACAATTTAGAGTTTTGGTTTAAAATAAAAAATAAAGGCATCATTATTGTTCAGATATCACAATTCATACAACATTACCCTTACACAGTACTGACTTGAATTCAATCACCACCACACATGAAGACAAATTTAAGTTGTGATCTGGATCAAGTGTGTGTGCAAATAATCAACAACATTGCTATTGCCCCCTCTGTATCACTTCTATGAGATACCAGCGGCTTCACTGGGATTCTATATAATTGCTGATAGCTATTGAAGTGCTTCAGAGCTGAGAAGACTCAAATGATCAGTTTTGTCTACGGAGAAACAGCAAGACACCGTCACTCATCATTAATAAGGTCAAATAGCTGTAAGCAAGCATCCATAGAAACCGAGCATGAATAGGAATGAGGATAAAGTGCCCCCACCACCTTTCCTATGCCTCAGACCTTTACAGTGGCAGATAATATGCAGGGAAATATTGTGAAGCTCTTTTAAGATTTCTCTATAATATGATAGCAATAAAGGTTAAGTTTTAAATCAATTCAGTGATTCATTAATAATTCAGGCTTTTTTTTATATATTCCACGCCCTTTGACATACTTTGTCATTTTTGTAATTTTTGTCCAGCTCTCACTGTGTAAAAGGCAAATGCACGTGTCCCATCTGAACACCCTTGGACATGTTGGTCATGGTAAAATGGGGTTTCTCAGGTGATTTGACAGCGTATTGTTGTTACAGTGGGACATTATTCCACAATTTTTTTAATTGCATATATCAATGTGCACAACATGCAAACATGCAAAAATGGTCTGCTTGTAGTTTGTTATGGTGTTGTAATACGTAGCACAGAATCCGTTTATTCTCTGGCTTCATTAGGTCTACAGGAGCAAGACTAACATAAAATATAATGCAATAATACATACATGTTGCACATTTATTAGCAGGCTATGTAACACATATGATTCCATAAATATTCTGCTGTATTAAATAGATCATGCCCCAACAGACAAGTTAGTTGTCTAAGAGTTTGTGTGAGAGAGAGAGAGGGTTGGATAAACAGTGTTGTCAACAGCTATATAATGAAGCATTAGACATGTTTTATGTTGTTATAAGAAGTAGGATATTTTTTCAGTCAGGGTAATTAATGGGAGACTCAATACTCTTTGGTAAAGAAAAACTAAGACTTGATGGATTTCTTTGAATGTCCCTGCGAGCTGTGAAAGAGGTGTGATCACACATTACTATTTCATATTCCCAGATAAAACCCGGAAACAGATTGTATAGGAGTCTGGATGAGAAACTTTCTCCACTCCAGATACTGTCATCAAGCATGGGCCAGTGGTTGTATCATTGTATTTGTGTGCCATTTCAAAGTTGTGTCCAACGGCAAACAACTTGTTGCCGAAAACTGATAAGACCTTTTAATTTCAGAGATCTTCATTCACATGAAAATGACATGCAAGTGAACTGAATATTCCATTTCTTTTCTGTCTTTAAAAGACATATTAATCATAAATCATTAATTTATTTACATGAGATAAATATCATTTCTATTCTTCAAGGATTATGGAGAAGCATATCGCTTACTATTTTGGAACATCTTACAATGTAGTTGATGCTTTGAATTGATTAAGTCCTAATATTTATATATTTCCTTTTTATTTCTGTATGCTCTTTTCTCTTGAAATAGCATACAGAAAAAGCAGAATCTGAATCATTTTGTCCGCAGGGCAAAATGTCACCTATACCTGGCCATGTGTGTGGGCAATGTCGTACAGATCAACCCCTTTGGAGAAAATATGAGAATCACCACCATCACTACGAGAGTTCAATGGTCCATAAATTGTTAGAATTTGGACATACTGAAGAGAACATGAAAACAATCTGCAATAAAGATCATAATTTAGATTTTTGGGGATTGTGATTCTGTGTTAAAAAGATTGTGATATGATTTCTGGGACATCACCCATTCTTAGTGGATATTATTATCAGCTAATAGAACATATAACCCATCTATCCAGCCATCCATCCATTATCTGTGCTGATTGTACTTTGGGGGGGTAGGGGCTTGAGCCAATTAGAACATGTAATATATAAAATTGTATAATCAGTTCTCCCTTTAGTTAGTTGGTGCGGATAAGTATGCACAGTCCCAAGAAAGTGGAGAGTACCTGGAAAGTTTGTGCAATTATTGAACTCCTGTCACTTCCTATTTCACCTTATTACTTGGTCATCAACAAGTCCCCCTCCCGGCAGGAAGATGTCCATTCATTCATTCATTCATTATGACTATGAAATATAGATTGAAAAGGAGGATGTTGCATTGGAAATTACCCAGCAGGCCTCTCCGTGACTTGCTGACAGTTCAATATTTTAACCACCAGTCTGATGGGTTTAAAAAGCCTTCTGAAACATGTTAGAAAGATGTCAGAAAGAACCGGCTTGACTCCATCAATCCCAGTAGAAGAATCGGCCAATTTGACTCTGATGTCAGGACAAATAATGTTGTGGGGAACAGTGTGAGGACTGTGAAAAGAAAAAAACAGCTCCATGTTGTGAAACATGAACCTGAATTTAAGGTAACATTAATTCACAACGCTATCTGGTGGAGTTTACATTAATAACAAAAATGTTGCCTTTTGACTAGTACTCAAGGCCTAATATTGAATTTCTTATCTTAGAAAACATTTAAAAGTATTTTTAAATCTTGTGAAAAACCAGTATTGTTAACAAAAGTCAATTTTCTCATTGTTACCTTTAATGGCACATTACTGCTTCCAGCTGTCAGTATGCATTATCGCTCTGCAGCTGCAAGTGTTCATCCAGTTGGGAGTTTCCACTAGAGCCAAACACTTTCCCCTTTTAAGCCTCTTGTGAAACTGTCTGCAAACAGATTATATAAAAAATAATGCAATCTCTATGTGCAGGTCACACTCCCAATCAGTTGATCCACACCAGTTACCAGCCATTCATTTGTAAACCTAAAAGCCACTTTATATTTAGAACAATTACAAAAATTGCCATTAGCTCTTGTCATTAGAGCTTCACATTGTGGTATGAGTTTAGTAATTACATTACTGAGGTTGTCATTGTCCCTGGTCAATGAGGGGGAACATCACTGTGTACAATCTATTAATAAACACAGTCTCCATCACTATGCAACACTCCACACGATTGCCTGTCATCACTTTGCCGACCTACAAGATGGATGTTCCACAGCAGTTCTGCCATGTTGTCATCCAGGACAACATTTTTTTCTGCTGAGCTCTGGTTCAAAAACTGACCTAATCTTTTTCTGTTGCCAGATTCTTCATTGCTCAACCCTGACATTATTTTCAGCTTGCCATTGGAAGGTCCACTTGTCTACCACTAGTGGAGGAAGCCTTTGGTGATGTGGATAAATGTTAGGGTAGGCCTCATCGTGTCAGGAAATGCTTTGCCTTCTACAATGCAGTCTCTTGGCTTGAGATGAAAATCAAGCCATTACATCATTACATTTACAGTATATTTAACACAGAATGCTATGATTTATATCTTAAAAATTAACATCTCCATATTGACTTATAGGTTGGTTGTTTTGTAAATCTCAGAAGGAGAAATAACTTGTCAAACGGCATGGAATGATAGTGTTGCAGAATAAAGTACTAGGGAAAAGAATGTAGAGAGAACAGCTTCTTAGTGTTGTTTTGTGTATGTGTGTTCTGACTGAGTTGATTGACTGGTGTATTGACTACAAACTAGTTATTTGACTTAGTTGACGGATTATCGACAAGGTAACTTACTGAGTTGGATTCTCCAAGGTAAATATGTTACATTTGATTAGGTCCACTGTGGATGTGGAAAAGCACAGGGGAGGAGCTGGACCGTAGCTGACATTTGACATTTAGGAATTGGAAGATTCCGGTAGAGTAGAGGCAAGAAAGAATGAAATAGTGTTCCTGTTCACCAGAGCGATTTAGAGATCCAGCTACATACTGTAGGTTATAATGGGGCATAAAGGAGAAAATATAGTCTGGGTCTCACACACATTCTCGAAGCCCATACATTTTTGTTTAACATACATGCATACATACATTTTGACCCCCACACACAAACAGCTTTTACCTACATGAATTGTCACTTTCACATATTTGTTACACTTATTTATAAGGTGTTCAGAAAGTTCAGACCCTTTCACTTTTTTCACATTATGTTGCGTTGCAGCCTTATACAACATAAAGTTTGCTTCATCAGTCAACACACAATACACTGGACCAAGCAAAAACAGATTTTAGAAAATTATAGAAATTTATTAAAAAGAGAAAACAAAATTTCACATGGACACAAGATGGTTCAGGGTCCTCCCATCTGTCTTGATCAGCTGCATTCTGGCTGGAGTTCTCTTATGGTAAATTAAATTGAGTGGATATGATTTTTCCTACATAAAAAAACTGTTAATCGCTGTTGCCCAGCAAAAGTTGCATAGTGAGTGGCTCATTTAGCTAAACTGAAACATCATGGGTGAATGATCTCAGGTGAACAAGAGCCCAATGTGCACTGGGTGTCCAGACGGGACCCTGCAGCTGACTTACTGGTAAATATATTAATGCTTTCTTGGAATTTGCATTAAAGTGTCAGCATAAAAGTGTGTGAAAATAAAGTTTCTCTGATTTGATGAAACCAAGATTGTTTGGCCTCAAGTTCAATTCAATAACATTTTTTATGTATAGTGTCAAATCATAATATACATTATCTCAAGGCACCATACCTAGAAGGTCAATACCTTAACAATCATAGAGAAACCCAACAGTTCTCAAAGTGAGCAGCACTTTGGCGACAGTGGAGAGAAATCTGCATCGACCGGTTGGGGGGACTAGAGAAAATGGGGAAGAGATAAGAGATGGGTAAAAAGAAGGGAGAGAAGAGAGAGAGATAGGGGGGGGGGGGGAGGGAGGAGAGGGGGAGAGAGAGACCAGGAACAGTTAAGTGTCATGTCTGCAGAAAACCAGGCACTGCTCATGACCTGCCACAGTGACTTTGGTCATGGTTAAGGGAAACTGAGCAGAGCAAAGTCGAGTGATACGATCCCAACCAGATCTTTCAAGACCTCAGACTGGGCTGAAGGTTCACCTTCCAATAGGAAAATAGATGTAATTATACAGCTGAAACCATGCAGGAGTGGCTTTGGACATTTGAAAGTTCTTAAGTAGCCTACGCTTTTATTTCTGCGCTTGCTAGCCATGTTGGCCATTACAATAGAACTGCATGAGTGGAATCACAATTTGATTGATGCTTTTTTATAGGGTGATTTTTAAATGAAAATTAAGCATAAGTTAGATGACAAAATAAAAACATTGAGTCTCTGCAAAATACTGAAGAAAATAGAAGATTTGGGTGGAACAAAAGAAAGCAAGCACTAAGAAAGTCTGAGTCAAGGGAGCCGTTTCAGTGATAATGAGATATCACTGCAGAATATAACATCATCACAATTCCATGAAATACCTGCTCCCCATAGACATCCATCATGGGACCTTGCTTGCCTAAAGTCAACACGGCCTTGTCAACTTGCAACTGAATCCCATTGGACCGTGCTGAACCAGTTGCTCTGTCTGTGCTAGTATCCCCTTGTTATGCTATAATTACAGAACTTGCTATCCCCTTCAGACACTAAAACATGCAGCTTGAATTATGTTGTCCTCCCAAGATTAATTAAAGGATCAGTCATGTTTGCAAGTGCTCAGAACAACATGCTTACTTTACAGTCAACAGCCTGGTGGTTGTAGCCTAATTAGGATGGGTAAAATGTAGAGGAATAAGCTGATGATGGTGTTCTTGACCAAAACGGTTTGTGTAAGGAGGAGGTCAGTGGGACAGTTTGAGGTCACCAGCACATCAAAAGACCAATGCTCATGTTACATAGTCAATGATCGTTCCATTCCCCTTTAACAAAATAAGTAATTTGCTCTAAAATCCTGATCTTTCCCTAAAGGCTATGTGTCTAACCCTAACCGAACCTTAACCAACAGTAATCATTTCCGACACCGACGCATTTTGTCATACTTTCAATTAAGCCGTCAGATCAGAAAACGTGTTGATCTAAACGGCGTCTCAAGCAATGCATTTTCTCATTTCATTTTGACAAATTAGTTAGAACTGTGTGTGCTCACCAACAAGACGTCCTGATCCCTGTCAGCTGCATTGGTGCTGTTTTGTAGCTGAATTTCACAGGAGGTAGAACAGGAGGAGAGTTTCCCAATGGTGTAAATCAATAAAGTTATATATTAAATGCTTCTTTAAACCACTACAAATAACAAGCCGGTATTATTTTTAAAAGCAAAAAGTGCTCTGATCAATCAGTTTTACTCACATAGTGTAAAAAAGACTCCAAGATTAAAGCAAAGTCTAAGCTGCAGAAGTCTGAATAACACTGAGCCTCAGGCGTTTGGACCTGGATCTTTATGGCCAGGATTACAGAACAATCAATATTCTGGATAGATCCTGGCAAGAGGAATTAGATCAAAGACTGGTTTTACCGGCATATATACTGTAGCTTACGATATGGGCAAAATAGAAGCTATACTGTTCGCTCGTTTTTATGAAACAGAATTTATCTGTTGATTAAAATTCACAGTTTGACTGTCCGATTTTATTGACAATATTATATTAATTTGGAAAATATTTTTTTCTTACGTGCTTTTCCATTTGAGTAAAGAACTGCTGAATGTGAAATGTGTTATGTAAAATGTTACATCTATGTTAAATATCATCAAAAATAGCCTCAAATATGGTCTCTTAAAAGCGACATGTAACTATCACCACACTTACAGAGAATCTATACCTCCTACAACATTTTTATTGTCAAACCTACAGCAGGTGTTACACAACACATATATCACAAAAAGGCCCCTAATGAACCCAACTGTTTCTGAGAGCTCATGGCTACACATTTGTGTGTGTGTGTACATGTGTGTGTGTGTGTGTGTCTTGTGATTTATTAAATCTTATGTCAGACAAGGTGGTACATTTATTCTCAAAATACTGTATGTTCCCTATTAGCCTGTCCCTGCCTCTTGCCAACTCCTCTCTGGGTGGATAGTTGATGATAGCTTTGACCTTTGCTGTCGGAATATCTGCTTAGTGAGCCTTTTCTGAATCATACCATTGATCCAGAGGATTACGTTCATGCTGCTGGTGGCAGACCTTTCATCCTTGTTTACCACAATTAGGTGTAAAAATTATTTTGGTTGCTTAGTACCTTTTGACAGATGGGCTGTTAAGGGGCCCAAAACGTCACACTTTGCTGATAATATTTTCATTAAACTTCCGGTTTCTTTGGCCTTCGTAGTCTCCTTAAGGCCTGTTCTTACAACATATTCACTTCCTCTGTAAAGTACAATAGTACAAGAGGTTAGTTCCAAAATATAAAGGAATTGTGCATTTTGTGATAAAAGCATGAAATTTGGTACACTTATAGCCAAAGGCATTCTCAAAAGATTTGGATGTGGAGCCATCATGAATTTTCAACATGGCGCCCATGGCAGCCATTTTTCAAAATGTCCGCCAGCAACAGCTGTTTTCTTATGAATGATGGATTTAATATGATATTTCAGACTTATTTACCATTCATACTACTTGGTAAATGTCTTTTGGATAGTGGAACATTTTCATTGAAAATTCAAAATGGCCGCCAACTGGTTAGATATGGATGATCTCTATGTTTAATTATACATTTATCTTGATGCAGAATTTGATTTGGGAACTTTGGAATTTCTAAGAATCTTCTTTCTATCTCAAAATACTCATGTTAAGCAAGGGAAACCTAGGGTCTATCACAGGGAAGACCAGTCACACTCGCCTTCACAGACACAAAGGGCTGTGCACTGTAAGTGGGATTTTTTGCACTTACACTGCCCAACACAACCTTTCTTGCATTTGCATGAGACAAGTTCATAACTTGACTGGCCTGCATCTGGTAGGCATGTCCAGAAGGGTTCATAGTCCCCCTCAGGTGACTTTGACCAGCCCCATTCGCACGGTGAAGGTAGTTCTGGTGTTGACACCAGGACTGTACCCCACACGTGCCCTCCTTGGTATACAGCTCTCTTAACATGCTCTTCTAGGGCAGCCTTGGTAGGGGGGGTTGTTTGCACATTGTGCCTCTTTGCAAATAACTTCCTCCTTGCCGTATTGATTTCTGTACATGTGCTGGTTCGGTCATAGACTAAGATAACAAACCTCTCAATTGTGGCCATTACCTCCTGTGGTATGTCATCTGGGGCTGAAGACACTTTCAACAGGGCAAGTGTAAGTTCTGGAAGCACAGACCATACAGCCCATGCAGTCTTTTTCCCATGGCCAACAAAGCTTGACACAGTGTCACAACCCGTCAATGCATGGAACACTGGTAGTGCACATGCTTTCTCGGGCCCGAGCCCTGCTGCAATTTCATAGGCTGCCAAATATCGAAAATTCTTACCAGTACCGAAAGCCAACCAAAGCTCATCCTCTGGTTGTAGAGTCTGAGCCACTGCCACAGCCAGCACCACAACATCAGTATCAACTGTTTGAATCATAATTTTGTGGTGGCCGTTTCTTGCTGCATGGGCTACGTGCAATAACATGCGACTATCCGCTTCCTCATGCGTGCAAGGAGCAATCGATGTCCTATCTGGGAGAGGTGGCTTGCTAAGGACTTCCATGTCACTTGTCACATGTCAGAAAGCGCTGGTGGACATGGTTGGTTCTCGTGTCGAAAGAACTCCTCTAGGTTTCCATCTCGGGTCTGGCAAGCAATGAATAACCTTGAAAAGAGCTCCATGTCGTGTTTGAGAGAGACCATTTTCTGTTTCGGTTTTGATACTCTCCTCACGGTTGAAGTACCAAACACCAGAAGCTTATTTCTTGGTATGGTGTTGTCCACTGTCTTTGTTCTCTCAACAAGGCGTTCTTTGGTGAAAGTTTCAAATTGGTGCTCTCCTATCTGCTTCACCTTTCTGACTACCTCAGCAGCTGAAGGTCCAGCAAGTTCCTTTGAGTGGAGAACAATCAGGTCCTTGCTTTCCTCTTCAAATGGATTTCCAAAGTGTTCCATTGCACTGACCAAATATTGTACATCTTTGATGAATGAGACCTGGACACTTGTTGTTTGGTCATGGTGACGTGTGTTATCTGATTTCTTGGAATCAATCTCAAACTCCTGTATGGATCTTAGCCTACGCACGTGCTTTGTGCCCATTGTGATGCATGGGCACGTGCGTAGGCTAAGTACGTGCTTTTTTCCTTTGGGAAACCCATAAGAGGAGTGTGTTTAGCTGGCACTGAACCCCATGCTGAGTTTCACAGCAGTGGTGTCACCAGTGTGCCCTGGTTGTGCTTCAACATCCACTCTATTACTTTTTTTTTTTTCTTTTTTTTTTTTTCATTGGATAACATTTCAATTACAATAAAATAGATGATAGTGTACTTGAAATTATAGATTTAATTTCAGAAATATGGCTGCCATCTTGTTGTAGGTGACCAGTGGTCACCAAGTGTGACTATTGTGGTCACCATTTCTGAGTTAGAAGGAAGCTTCTGGCCAATTGTAAAGTTCCAAATTTGAATTCTGCACAAAGAAAAGGAAATAAAAAATAATACTGGTTTGACACCGAGATCACCCATATCAGACAGTCATAAAAGTGATGGCTGCAATCTTGAAGATGTCAGCCATCTTGAATATTTAATGACAAATTTAGATTATCCAAAAGACATTTACCAAGTACTATGTATGGTAAATAAGCCTGAAACATCATATTATATCCATCATTCATAAGCGAACAGTTGTTACTGACAGCCATTTTGAAAGATGGCTGCCATGGGCGCCATTTTGAAAATTCATGGTAGCTCCATATCCAAATCTTTTGAGAATGCCTTTGGCTATAAGTGTACCAAATTTCATGCTTTTATCACAAAATGCACGATCGTTCTGGTTACCAGCTGCACTACAAGGGATGTGTTACTTTAAATGCAAATGATCCAGTTTAACAATTCTGTCTCAATGGGCCATGCTGGGATGTGAGATTTTTAACATTTGTTTAAAAGTTTATAAAACATTTTTGGGATTTAAGCCAAATTATGCTTCTGCAAAGATACATTTAAAAATCTCCTTTGAATTTACTTTGAGCGTGTAGAGACTATTGTTATTGTTATTAAACGGGACGTTAGCAGGCCTCACAAATTTCAACACTACATCAATGTGATCTCCCTCCAAAGGATCCCAATTGGTTGATTCCAGCCTCTGAATTTTCCCAGTGCATATTTTAATGAAATTAGAGCAGTTAGTAGAGCAGACTTTCCGTGACAGAATAACTGGTATATTTGCTTCATTGGCTTGATAATCTGCTTAGAGTGTTTTAGAATCAGTTGTGACGTACATACTCAATATTCTGCCTGTGCAACTTTTGTAGCTGCGGTCATTTGGACTGATATACAGGTAATGATCTATATTCTGTGTTCTTTAGCTGTGACCCAGACAAATCTGTGGATCTAAATTGACAAATCTGACACAAACAATATACTGTCACAACCCTATTTTTCGAAGTATATTATAAGAAGCAATTACTGCATGTCAGAGGATGTGGTTCAGTTTGGATGTTCCCTGTGTAAGGCAGCGAGCACTAACAAAGTAGATCCGGTTTGTACGTGTGACAATGACAGAGGTGCTTCAGTGTTCAAGTGATTACAGTTACAGTGATTTAATAAAACTATGAAAATGAGGTTATGTTCTGTATGTGACAGTAACAATGTGAGTGTGGCTGCCGGTCTCATGAATAGCTCTTCTGTATCTACTTTATGCTTTTGATTGAGTGGGTAGGAGCTCAGCTCAATACCACAGTAACCACAACCACAGGGTCCACATCATATTCCAAATGAACATTTACGTCAAATTACCCGTCTGGGCAGCAGAGCTAGCAATAACCAAGAGCAATTTGTAGGCACCATTAGGCTGGAAACAGCTCTGTGCAGCAGAAAGAATCAAATTATCCAGCCCAAGTAAGTGAAAAAGACTCACCTCTTTATACCTTAACCTCTAAATGATTATACTACAGAGGGCATACACAGAACCAAAACATCGGTTTCAACATGCTTCAAAACATTTGTCCTGCTATAATGCCTACTAACCATTAGTTCTGTAGCCCTAACACTGGTAAACAATTAGTAAACCAACTTTTTGCCTCCTGCTACAGAGTCTGGCCCATAGTCTGACTCTCATTCAGTGTATCCTCTCGTCTCTTAGAAATGAATATGGAGTAAGGTCTTGTGTTCTCTTGCCTGCCCTATGCAACTGCTTCATTACTACCTCTGCTGGATTCTTCCTTGCTAATGACAAAAGACAGCCAATTCCAGCAGAAAAGGTTAATCTGTTTACACAGACTTCTAGGAGGTGGTAGGACTCAGAGGATCGACTTCAGCTGTATCTGACAAATAGATATCATGTGACTGGTCATTTTAGGGAAATAATGTTGTGAAACCTGCAAGTTGATGGAGACAAGTCACGTGTCCAATTAGTAAGTACTGTAGAAGCCTACAGAGAGGAAGTTGACAGCCTGGCTTCCTGGTGCAGCCAGAACTACCTGGAGCTGAATGCTTTGTTTATACTTACATATATTGTTGTTTTATGTCGTATGCACCAACCACACAAAGTCAATTTCCTGTATGTGAAAATATACCTGGCCAATAAATTAATTCTGATTCTGATTGTGATTAGTACAATTTGTGAATTGTGCTTAGTGAATTATCTGAAAGGACAAGTGTTTGTTCATGTGTAAAAGTGCTAGAAATTGATGCAATTCATCTTTAATACAGCTACAATCCCCCACTGGGATGTGGTATAAGAAATACTTGTCTGCTCTGAATTTTTAGTATTTTTGATATTACTGGGTGGAGAAGGTCAGCCATCCTCTGGGCTGCAGCTACAAGGGGAGATATATTGGTTTGGCATTGCTCAGCTCAGCTTGTTGTGAGGGCTAAATGTCACCGCTTCAGCTGGGCTGATGCTGGCGCCCTGCTGCCTCCCTGGGGGGTTGATAGCTTGGGAGACATTTTGCCCCCCAGATTATAGTTCTCCAGCATACAATAGCATTTCCATTCATTACTGAACACAATAGGGAATTGGCATGATGGGGAGATGGGGCCATGTTGAATACTAAGGCTCTTTACTGTCCCGTTGTATTTAATAGGAATAGATTCAAATACATTTCATTTCAATATTCAGATTTAGATATTCAGCAGGGACTGGCCCACCTGCTGAGATAAGGTTGGCACTGTGCTGTTGCTGAACTCTCTTTGAGTGCATTTTGAATGTGCCTGGCGTGTGCTAATGTTTCTCAAACATGTCATCTGGTGTTCTGTTGTGTGACCTCCTTGAGAGAACCACAGCAAATACATACATGAATAAATGGAAAAATGTATTCACATTTATAGAGAGTTTCGGGCTGCCCTGCATGGTCCAAAATATAGAAAATATTAGAATTGTAATGATTGTGCCACTTACAGTGATCAGTATATTAGTTAATTTGACCAACTTGGTACATACACGTAGCTTTGTCAGAACATCTTGGTTAAATTATTTTCAGTGGTGGTTTGATTAAGTTTTGTGAAACTTTATCAAACACCATCCCACTTGCATGGAATCAGCACTTTTACTAAGGTTGATTCCTGAAACCCCCAGGCTTTGGTCATTAGAGAAAAGTGATGGTAAGTCGCCTGTAATTGTTTTGCCTTCAGTTCACTCTGTTTACACAGACCAAATCACACATCTTATAAAATGTCACACACTATAAGCATACACAGCCCTTTCATTTCTGGTTTCGAGTAAAATGATGATAAATGCAAAAATGAAACTCACTGTTATTGTAGAGTTATTGTTTTCTCTTTTTTCAATGTACTGCTTGTTTTCTTAAAAAATTAAGCTCTAACTGGGCACAGGAGATAGAGGAGGTAACCTGAATGTCTGTGTTTTGATCCCCAACACATCCCCTGTCCGCATGCTAAATTTCCTTGGGCAAGCTACTGGACCCCAATTGCCCCTGATAGCTGTGCCGGCAGTCTGATAGGAAAAGCGGCATCTGTGTAAATCGTTGAATGCGGTTCGTATTAAATACAGTCCATTTACAGTTAATTAACCTTAATTTAGACCCAGACCATTCTTATATATATATATATATATACTATAGTGTGTGTTGTATGATCTTGCAAAGGATCAGTGAATACAAAAGAAGATTCATGCATCGTTTTCATTGGTTAATACATTAATTACTGCGAATTAACTTTTGATATTTTTCTTTATTTTATCTTCAGTGACATTACCTCTATGCGTTTTCACACAACCTGCTCAACTTAATTCACATTTTTGCTCTTTATAAACAAAGCAGAACAACTTTTTAAAATGCTCTTTGCTCTCAAGTCTGTCCAGGAGACAATCCATCTCTCTGTTTTCCCCCAATATTTCATCCGATAGCCTTGGAGACAATCAAGCTGCCAAACGCTTTCCATTTATGAAATCAGTGTCAGCCATATACATGTTCTTTCATTCAAAATATTGAAACAGATAACAAGCGTTGACTGTGTGATTTCAAATACTTTTTTTTATAGGTTGTTCACATTCAATAGGAGAACAGTCATCTATTTGAGAAATGGTACCTCAGTACTTTATATTATAAGTAACAGTTTATCTGTTAATTGCTGAACTTATTCAACAGAACCCAGTTATTACGTTGACCATTTTTTCCATGTTTTTTGTTGTAGTGAGCTTCAGAAGAACAGCCATTTGTATAAATCTGTATCAAAATCATGACCATTATCATTAAAGTGAAAAACCAAGAAGATGTATGGTAAAAGTGTTGAAACAACTTGTTTGATTTATCCTTTTCCTAAAAGACAGAGACATTACATCTGTTGCTGACAGAAAACAAGCAGAGTGTCTGTCCTTATTCAGACCTTGTTTCTCTCTCTTCCCAACCTGCAGAGCACAGAGCCAAACATAATATTGCTGTTACTTCATTTTCCTCTGCCTCCCTCTTTTCTCTTATTGGTTATTTCTTATCTGTGCTGTCCCTCTTTTTCCGTTATTGGCAGCGAGTTTGATACTGCATTCGGTGAGGTAAACTAGTCCACATAACAAACATGTATTCCACTTGTGTGTGTGTGTGTGTGTGTGTGTGTGTGTGTGTGTGTGTGTGTGTGTGTGTGTGTGTGCAGCACTGCTAAGAGGAGCAGTTATGAAGTGTCAGCAGCCCAACGGCTGCTCATCTGTGGATACAACAACTTAAAATAGAAGTCTCCAATAGAACTGTTATTTTCTGGAGGCACGGACTAAAACACATGCACACACACTTCAAACAAATAAAAAGCAAATGCAGCGCAGGTACAGATGCACAAAACCTGCAGATCTTCTCTAGGGAGGCTGGTATGTGTGTGTGTGTGTGTTTTGTTCCTCACCTTGTCCAAATGTGTGTGACTCCCCCTCCTCCACACGAGTTGTCTCTGCTGTTCTTTCCTTCATGTATATCCACCTTGTTCATAGCAACACTCCACATCTCATTCCTCTGCGTGTGCGTGTGTGTGTTTGTTATGTGCAGGTGTACCGGAGGCAGGCGTCAAGCAGACTGGCAGCGTTGGAGGAGGTAGCAGAGGGGAGGACGGCGTCTCACCGGAGGGAGATTCTTCACCTGCAAAGGCTGCTGAGCGAAAGACAGGAGGCTGAGGAGAGACTGCTGCAGTCCAAACGGTAGGAGGGGATGAGACGGAGAGCGAGAGAGGGACGAGAGAGTGGAGGAGAAATGGCAAGAGGCAGGCGGGCAGGAAAAAGGGAGGAGGATAGGGAGAGATTGTGTGAATGAGAGGAGGAGGAGAAAGCGTGAGGCAATGGTGCGTGTGCAGTTTTAAAAAGGGGGGAGGCCAGAGGCAGCAGTAAGGTGTGCATGGAGGCAGAGCAGGTCACATCAACAAAACAATTACTGACTAGAAACAGACGTCTAGACTAACAGATCCGTTTAAGCTCTTTTCTTCAATTGTTTGTGTCAGGAAGAATTATTCTTATTTCAGCAAGACGACATGACCACACAACAATAAAGACTCTACATAAATATGCATTCATGTTTATCATTTAATTGTACCTTGTCATAGACATACTGGTATCCACATAAAGCACATGTTTGGTTATAAATAACAATGAATACAGGAACAAATATTTCTTTGAGGTAGATCAGGAACCCTGCGAATTACACTGACGTCTGTCTGTTTAGCTGTGGCCGGCATTTCTCGAGAACCGTTCTACATATTGGCTTCACACTCGGCGTGTATATTGTTAATTGCCCAAGCAAGTGTTTCGTGTAATTTTTTGCAATATTGATTATATAAATTATTAATATTGATAATACAGTCAGCGTGCTGACAGGCAGTCTGCAAACTTTATTTGTCACATTAAAATGCTTTACCCAATACTTACTCATAGGTACTTTAAAAAAGATATATATTTAAAGCTAGGGTTGGTAATCCTTGGAAAGCAATTTTTACTATTCACATTTTTCACTTAAAAAATGCAATAGATCAGGCCACCTCTCCAATCAGTCCTCTCGTGAAAGCCACGCACCCAAAAACACAGTAACGCTCACTGCCTGATAACTACTAGAACTTTTCTTTGACTCGCTCGCTAACTTCATGGCTATTGTCCCTGTTCAGTGGTGTAGTGACAGTTGGTGACAGACAGGTACACCAGCAAAAAAAAATGTTCAGTCCAAATGAATGTATTGCTCATGTTCATTACAGTCCTGCGAGGGCCACAGACCACAGCTTTTCTTATTCTTTTTAGACGACTTTATTTATTATTGACTATTGGGACATGAAGAGGATTTCAACAAATAAGATAAAAAGTGTTTCAGAACCAAATTATAAACCCTGCCGTTAGGAGATGATAGATGGTGACCTGCTTTGCAGTTCACCTCAGCTTTTTTTTTTTATCTCTTTTAATCATCTCTTTTGTTTTGGTGTCACAATTTAAAGTTTTGGATTAACAAGCTACAGAAACCTGGGTTTGCAAGATACAGTGCAACACATTACAGTTCAACAATCCAACACACAATAGGGCAACACAACCTGTGAATACAGAAACAAACGCAACACACAACAACACATCTCCTCTGAAACAAAACATCAGTCCTTCTTGCTTAAGTACATTTTTGCCGTGTCTATACAGTGCTAATTTCACTCTTGTTGTTGGGTTCAAGAGGTAGATGCTGACATCTCTGATGATCACACAGATCCTTTCTCTCCCCGATGAATCAGTTAACCCTCTCTAATGGCCATGTCGTTGAGGGTGGAGCAATCGCATCCGCTATTCAAAAGGATTTGCATGATGAAAGGGCCTGAGACATGATAATTTGGAATAACACAAATAAGCCTACAGCTAAGACCAAACAACATAACTTGATAGGCAATAATTGGTTAAGGTAAAGCTGCATTTTGTTCTGGATGTGTTGTATTGACATATATGTATGCTGTGGATTTGTATCACCTCCGCCATGGAGGTTATGTTTTCATCTGTGTTAGATAATAGGATTACGTTAATACTACTGAACGGATTTACATGAAACACAGTAAGATCATGTGATCATCTTCATTGACTAATTGATTAAAAAAAATCAATGTGTGCACTTTGCTGCAACTTGATTGAATGTTCAAAACAGACAAATAGTCGGAATCATAACCTCGTTGGCGAAGGTAAATATATGTTCTTATACCTTTTGAGATGGTAAGATAGTAGTTGTTGCCACTATGGCAAAAGAGAAAAAGAAAAGAGCACACTTTTAAATATAGGCTATTTGTTAATGATCATAACCATCCACTATTGCATTAAGCTAATTGAATTGTACTGATAAGGGAAGATATTGTGTTCTGGATAGTAGTTGCAAATCTGGCCATCATCTAAGTATTTGGCTGTGGCACATAGAATTGTTTAAAACCTGATTTTCAGGGATTATTTCAAGGTATTTTTACTGTTACTGCTTGAAAACCTCATGCTGTTACTTTGTTGTTCCTCAAGCAACCCACCACTTCCCCTTCATCCTCCTGTTAGTACGGCTGTTTTTAGCTCAGTCTCTGGGCCTGCTGCCTGCTGCTATCAAATGAAAGCTAGCTAATCAGATTGTTAGAAGATCCTGTCCTGCTCTGCCCTGAGGGCATCTTAATGACAAATCACACAAATCACCTACACCTCCAATTTACTGCCTCCAGCACACCACAATCTGCTAAATGACTAAACAAGCACACTCACATAACCACGTAAGTCATTGAGATGCAAGTGGGTGAATCCTTCACCACCACATGATGGCAGCTGGAGAAAATGTTTACCAGGCTCAGAATAAAATCAATGTAGTCCTTTTGAGTGACCTTCTGTTTGACTTGAGGTTTGTAGGGACCAGGTTTCTCTCTGTCAAACTTCTCACCACCAGCACCACAGAGGACACTCGGCCGCATCGTGTTTTCTCTCTGATCCACTGCTTTATTTCGTGAGAGATGTTGAGAGGTTGTGATTGTCACCTGCCTGCTGAGTTCTGCTCTGCCTCCTGGGAATCAGCACTGCCTGAGACTTCCAGGAGCTCAGGGGGAAGCAGTCCTGTGTTACCCATACCAACCACAGAAACATAGACAGGTCTGCTGTATGTGAGGAAAGAGTGATATTCATAAATTTAGCTGAAGTTTCTACTGTATTTTCACTATGGCAAGTAGGTCTGCTTTCATTTGAAATCTTTCAACAGTCAACAGGGGGAAAACGTTTTTTTGTCAAGACCGGAAGTAAAAGGACAGTTATATTTTTCTTTGGGAGTTTTGTTTGGTTTGAATGTTAGTACAAACACAGCCACAGAGGTGACTCGGGATCAACATGAGGACCGAGGGAGGGAACCTGCATGTTAAGGAAAAGATGACAAGACACTGAAGCTAAAATCTATCAGAGATATCAATAATAGTTTGTGTGAAAAAATCAGCAGTTGTGTTTACTACGAAATAGAAGTGAGCACAAATTCAGAGGGTCAATGAAAATATTTTGCATTGTGAAGAAAAGGTGCTTCTTGACTGCACATTAAGTCAAGAATGCTCTGCAGGATGTATGCAGACATGTGTTCTTGTCAACAGTAAAAAGGAGAGTTTATGACCAGAACAGCACAAGATACCACTGGTAATTATGATGAAACAAATATGAACAATTAAAATGATGGAGAGTTAAAAGGTAAAACTCATGACCCAAAGATACCACCTCATCTGTCAACAATGGTTATATTTGGAACATAAATGTGTGCCAATGAATCTGACATGAACACATAGAAGCAAAACTCAGATTGAGACAGGTGAATCCAAAGTTAATGGATGACATTTCAGTATCCAGCATGACAACAATCCTAATGTTTCAAAAGCAAACTAGGAGATTTTCAGGGTGAGGAGGTGGAATATTCTCGACTGGCCGAGTGAGTCAGCTGATATCTGTCTGAGCTGCATTCCCACCGGTGATGACTAGACTGTTTGAAATCAGGGAGGATACAATGCATGTGGTTATGTGGCTATATAACTCCCATACAATTCATTCTACATTCATGTTGATCTACTCAAACGAAAGCTGAAACTTGGAAATTAAATGTAATTGTTTTATTTATTTGTGCTGAACCTTAGAGATGGAAATTCAGACTTGGTTCAAAGGCATGTTATATTCAGGATTCGATGAGTTCAGTAATAGTAAGGAGGATCCATTATTATTTGTTAAAATGGATATAGTAAGTTGATGTGCTTTCTATCTGTTTACATTTTTGAGTCCTTTTTAGTTGGTGTAAAATTTGCTTGGATTTGAATAGTTGTTACTCTTCCTGGTTTAAGTCTTCCTGTATAGTGTGAACATTCTCTCCGTGTTTAGGTGGGATTTCTCCAGGTGCTTCAGTTTCCTGAAGTAGACTGGGGATCGATTGGAAACTTTAAATTGTCTGTATAGGTGTGAATATGTAGATGTAGATGTATAGAGGGTTAGAATTTATTATGTTAAGGTTTTTAAATTCAGTGGAGATAGCTCCCAGATCATTAAATGCAGGATCATCTTATTTTGTTCAGAAATAGTTTCAGCTTGGTGAAACAGAGATTCAGTCACTACTTTACAACTGATCTAAATTCAGTCTGCCTGCTGGAGCCCATGGTTGCTGCAGTCTTAATCTCTCCTGACTTCACACACTGGAAAATAAGCAGTGTAAATAGCTGACATTATTTTAATGGCACACACACTTGGAACCTCATGCATAATTAATGCTAAAGCCCATGAATGCAGATAAACACATTTTAGTAGTACTTCATTGTCCCTTAGTTTCACAACACATTCAGGAGTGGTTCTGAGGTTCCAGCAGAGCAGAAACAAACAGAGAGAGTCATGGCGGATTCTCTGTCCCTACTAAGTTTCTTATTGTATCTATGTTGTTGTGACTCCAGTTTCAAGAATCTTTTGAAATGTGCTAAGCAGAAGCTTGACATTAATAGTGATTGGCGGTGATCATACTGCGATTTCTAAAAGAAGCTTCTAAGTTATTCATAATAATTGTGCTCCCGTGTCTCTAGGTTTGTTTTGTGGTTCACACAGATAATCCGTAATCCATTTGTAGAGCTGCAACCGGCACAAGATTCAGTTTCGTAATCCTCATGAAATTATCCTCTGTTGATATGTTGTTGTAGATTATCCGGAGTTCAGTGCATGCCTGAATACAGCTTTAGAGAATCATTTGGCTTGTGCAAATGTTTTCTGAACACAACTAACTTGATTAAGCATTATAGCTATAACATAATATTTAAAGACATTAAATAGTTGTATTTGGACTGAAGTATGTGCGTATGTGTGGTGAAGTGACACACTCTTCAGATATGGAACATGAGGACAAAGGCTTTCCTGAAGTGATAATTAGTGACTGATTGTCTAACCCTAGTGCTGGTGTTACTCCCTGCAGTGGTCTCACAGACGGACCTGCCTTGTAAACCCCACTGCTCAGAATACTACTGGATAATGTTAGTGTTTGGCCTGACAGGGTGAAGACTGTTGCAGAGTGACTGACTAAATCCTGAGGTAGGTGCAGCTTAGTACAGCTATAATTGTTATGGAGCTCCTCTGGGGCAGTGGAGCTGCTGCTGAGCCTTTCACTACAGGTCAGACCGCAGCTGCGTGGCCTGCTGGTCACCACGGCTTTCCCACCAAAAAGCACATACGCCCATGTTTCTTATGGCTGCAAGATCCATCTTAATATTGTGCTTGAGTGCTTCATAGGAAGCAATGAGTGTGGTTGCCATGGGTTAGGCTGTTTGGCCTGGAGGTAATTAGCAGAGTGTAGTTTGTGAGGGTCTTTGCGCAACAAAGACAACGGACAAAATGTGTTTCTCAAAGAAACATCATTAATTAAGAGTGAGAACATTTTCTCCTTTCGTGATAGGGCCTTTTTCAAAGTTTACTTAGATTCCTTAGGAAACAATCCATGGATCTCGGTAAATAGAAATCAGGCATGTTTAGGGGATTGATATTTATTTGTGTGTGTTGATAAAAATCCAACAACATATGTTCAACTTGAATGAAGGTCTCAAGCCACCTTTGAAGATCACGATTTTCTCAAACATTGTCTGCGATAAAGATCTGTGAAAAGCTCATTTAAGATGTTATAGAGATCAGTCTTCTGACATTAGATGAGATTCTTGATTCTCTTAATGACTATCTCTTAGATTTTCCTCTGTTCTTTCATGGCATTCTCATATAGAGAGGGAATAGATTAAACAAGTCCCAAATTAATATTCTGTCATTCAGAGCTTCTAAGTGTCAGATATTATAACATAACTATGTACTCTATCCATCCATCCATCCATCCAGTTAAATGGAGTCATCATTATTCACTAATAACATATGTATCAACCCAACTGAAAGGAAGAAGAGTTTCCTTTCTTCTAGCTTTGAGCCACAAAGAGGGAAACAACAGTATGTTAATCCTCAGACAAGCAGACTGAACAGACATTATTCTGTTTAGTCTTCTATTGCGAGTTGAGTTTATAGCCTGTCACTTTATTTTCAATAAACATGTACTAAACATTTGTGTTATACAGTTAAGCTGATGTTCCCGCCACTATAATAAGCAGTTAACTGAGTCCAGACAGGGCAGTCGATTGCTTCAGTTGCTGACGTGTGAAGAGCATATGACAGAAAAGCTTTAATGCTTCAGCCATTATAGCAATAACAGCACACACAGGTAAATTACCTGCTGTCTCCTTGGAGCTGTTATTCTCTTCTATTATCATTATCCCTCCTTTCTCTCTTTGTGTGAAATGGCAGGTTGTTACTTGATTCACACAACATGCACACATGTCTCTTTCCGTGTTACATCCAACAAGCATCCTACTAAAATTCTGAATTCTGTCTGTCTGTCTGTCTGTCTGTCTGTCTGCCTGCCTGCCTGCCTGCCTGTAGTGTATCTGTCTGTCTGTCTGTCTGTCTGTCTGTCTGTCTGTCTGTCTGTCTGTCTGTCTATCTGTCTGTCTGTCTGTCTGTCTGTCTGTCTGTCTGTCTGTCTGTCTGTCTGTCTGTCTGTCTGTCTGTCTGTCCGTCCGTCCTTCCTTCCTTCCGCCTGCCGGCCTGCCCATCTGTCTATCACCGTCTATCCTTCAGTTACAGCTACTCATCTGTTCGACTTCAGACTTGGCAGGCGTGTTGCTGTGGACTCTGGGAAGTGATGTGACGACTGTGTATCATTTTAAATGAGCGGTTGTTGAGAATCCAGCCCTAAACCCCCATTTAATTTAAACTATACTTGCAGTGACATTATAGTGTCTGCAAATCAATGTATCCCCAGCAGGCTATTTCATTTTTAATAACGCCACACACCAACAGACACATTTTTTACATTTTGAACATAGTTACTAGTGAAAATAATGAGAGGTAGTACACGATCAGCTTGAACTGAATGTTTTTTGATCTGATCATATACTGGAGAAACATAAATGACATTTAACAGCAGCTCTCTAAAACTATTGAGATCATAAAAAGGTATTTCTATCATGACTGGAATGTTGAAACTAGGAACGGAAAAGCATCTGGTTTTAGGCTATGTTAAGTTAACGTAAGTAATGAAACTCTTTACTTCATGGTATTATGAATACATTTTGTATAATGTAAAAATAATCAGACCAAAAGCTTAACAACTGAATTACTGGGGAATATGCAGATATTCTGTGCAGCCCAATTAACAACTTTACATGTTTTTTTATATTTTATTTTAGTTTTGGCATTTCACAAAGACACAAGACAACCAGATAACAGATTTACAGAATTACATTTTACATCGTTGCACTTTTTTTTCACTACAATTGGCAACAGATTTTCTTACTTAAGATTAACTACATACTTTTTGAGAAATTACTACATAATTTCAAGACCATTTAATGTCCATGTTTAGATAAGATAAGATAAGACTTAATTAATCCCGAAGAAAAATTTTGCCAGCTTGCTCCAAGATGTTGAAACCAAATCTCTTATTGAGGCTTCACATCTTTGTTACAGGAAATAAGGGTTAGGGCTAGGTTAGGTGTTTGAATGTGTGAACACTTTAGAAGTCAGCTCTGATATGGTCTAAAACACATGGCCAAATGATTGCTCGTGTGCTTTCGATAAAGGTAATTTTCAACATGAAGGTGAGTGTGTCCAGCAGACAGATGCACTGGTTTAAAATAAAATAGCAACAATAATTTTTCAGGAAAATGAAGGTGAAACTTTTCATCATAATTCTCAGTCTAACACACTCATCATCTCCTACTGTGTTCCTCACTGCTGATACTACAACTCACATTACAAACTGTGCTCTCATGGATTAATAACTAAATGCAGGAATTATATCTATCAGAGATGAGTTACACAAGCCAAATATATCAAAAATTCTATTAATAGTACCAGTGCCCTATGTGTCTGTCAATAGGAGCTGACTGTTTGTCCTGTGTTTGTCCTGCTTTCATGAGAAAATCATCCTTCATCATTCCTGCATAAAATAGAACGAAAATTGCTACATGTAAATGAAAAGATTAATGATAAAAATATGAAAACAAGAAAAATATAAACAAAAACAATATAAAGAGCAGAATAAAACAGTCATCAGGTAAAACACAGCATATTGAATAGCTACAACAGAATCAAGACAGCAGAGCATGTCAGGAGGAGACTATGGTAAAAACATTTGACTCCATCTTTCTTTAGAAAGCGTCAATAGATGTAGAGCATATGTGGCTTGTAATTGAGAAAGGCTGCCTCTCCGTGCCTTATGCCTTATGCCTTAAGTCTCCGCTCCGCTTCCCGACTGTCAGCTGGGTGACAGCGTCTGCCCCTGTAGTGTTGTTCTACTGTTAATATGCAAACAGGTGGTGTTTGAGGCTTTCTCAAGAACCGCTCATCCATGAAAGAAACTTCACGGTTGACACTGCTCTTCCTGTGGTCCTCAACACCTGACGGACAAACAGACATCGATTCCTCCTTTTTTAATTAGATTGTTGAATAGAGCTTTGATAATCTGTTTGGTCAGAAACATGCTAATCTACAGTTTCCTGTTGTGACCAACTGAATGTTGCTGCTGCCATTGACACATTCATAAACACAAACACTAACAAACACAATATAATGTGGGGTGCAATGGACCATGTCTAGAGTAAATATGTTCAGTAGATACCTGGTATTTGTTTTGAATATTTTATGTTGCAGCTTCCTTGGAAACACTGCAACTGACATCAGACGATGTTTTGCATTGAAAGAGAAAAAATTGAAAGGACAAATAAAATTGCTAAATTATATTGATTTGTAAACAAACATTTATAACCTCTCCTTCAAAGTTTTAGTTCATGTCCATGTTGGCAGAGCGTTGTTACGCGAACTGTTCTCTGCTCCATTCTTCTCGTGCTAACACAGTTTTGTAGACAAAGCCACCGCAGCCAGGTTTCTGCTCTAACACAAATGATCATTGTATCTACAGGCCTCTCTCCATTTCAGTTACAACATACAATGTTGTATTCCCACCAGTCCAGAGCTTTTGGATGAGTCAGGGTGATGAGTAGTGGGAATTTGGAGAACTGAGGTACTTACAGGATTGTGCGATGGTGATAGAAGTTTGAAATGAAGCTGTGTGAGCTGTGGGAATCTGGTGTCCCCACAGTAACACCTTCTGTGCTGTTGTTTTTATGTTGATGGTAATTGTGCAGTAGAACACAGGAGATATGCTGAGACCGGTGTAAATCAACATGTAGCCATGAGTGATGGGAGAAGATGTTGGTGGATGCTGTGCAGTATATGCGACAGTGACCAACCCATTAAAGTGTACATAGGCAATTGGATATGCTTGTGTATCTTGAAGACGTGTCCTCTTGGATGAGAGATAAAATGTCTCAGAGTCTATGGACACTTGTACAACTCTTGAATATTGTATGACCTGGACGTCTTAGAGTCTTCAGATATTTTAACAGTTCGGGTATTTTATTTTTGTTAAGTTGTGTTTTTTCAGAAAGTAATTTTATCAGAATCTCATTCAGAAATACTTTACTGAAATTGTGTTTGTTACAATAGCTCCATGCAAGAGGGAAATATAAGCATATGAAGATTAAAAAATATATATACAACAAATTAAATATGCAATATATACAGTAAGTACATTGAGTATTTAGTGCAAGCATAGATATGTGCAGATCTTATATATATTCATTTTACTCCCAGTATTTCAACCCAAGCAACTGACTGACTGACGTGTTGTCTCCTCTCGTCTCTTTGCTCCTCCAGAGAAGTCGAGGAGGAGCTGGAGGTGGTGTGGGAGGCAGCAATCAGGGAAAACCAGCAGATGAAGGAGACTCTCTTGGACTCGAGACTCACCGAGGACATCCACGGTTTGCTTGTTTCCACCAGAGCCTCTCCTGTCTGGCCTCCTCCAGCTGCAGCTGAGAACACCTCTCCCTACCGCTGTCAACCTCACAGTTTTGGGCCCCACCTCTTGTCGTCTGACCGAAGCCCCGCGTTCCAGAGAAGGTCTGTATTCAGATCTGACTCGGACCACCCAAACGACTCCATAGATGAAAAGCACAAGCATGGGCTGGATTTCTATTGCTAAAACTGTTTGGAGGTGTCTCTGTTTGTTCACATGAATTTTGACTGTAGACCAGCTTCAGTCAACATGTTAACTCACAATAGAACATTCACCATGTCAGCTTGAATTTGCTTCAAAGTGAAAACCAATGTCAAGTTGCACAATGTCTGGAAAATTCACAACTAGGCTTTTGATCTCTCTGCTGGAAACCATTCACTCAACACGTCATGTGAAACTGTGAACAGAGGAAAAATAAAACCTATTAAACATTGAAAGAATTAAATGGAAAATAAAAATTATTCAATATTACAGCTAAGGGTTGATAGTTTGGCCAAAATATACCTGACATTGGTGGATTGGCAGTGTGATGTTCAAAGATTTGTACATGTTTTAAGTTTTTTATTCATCGTATCATTTTTTCTTTTTGAATTGGTCTCAGGATATATAGTTTCTGCCAAGAATATGAAATGAGCGCCAAGTAAGAGCAATTATCTACACCAGGCTGAAGCCAAATGAACACAGCCAATGTTTCCATCTGCTGGACACATACGGTACTATCCTGATCTATATCATTATGAATATTTGGATCCCTGGAAATAAAACTGATAGTTTTGATCGTATTTTCAAAGGAGTATCACATTAATGTGTTAAGGTTAATAAAGCGTTTAAATGTACATACATATCTACATGCCTTTCCTAAATGTCACATTTTTGTTATTATTAATATTACTATCACTATTGACAATCATATCTTGAGGCATAGTTGTGCTTTGCTGTCTAAATATAAAAAAGGTTTCCTCATTATTTGTTTTTGTTACTGACTCATACTATTGATTTAGATATTTTGTGTTACAATGACTTTTACATTGCAACATGAGGTAAAACTGAAACCAGTGAGTTTTTATTGTGCAGAGGCAAAGAAAGTGTCTATAAGTTCAGACAGAGCAAAAGTTCTTGTGTGACTCACAGTGTGTGACTTCACCTCATTGATGCAGCCACCGACCTGCAGGATTAGACTGAAGCCACAGAGCAGAGCACTGACTGTATAGAGATGAACCACAAATCCCTACTGACGAACACAGACCAGTGTGACGGCAGCGCAGCGTCTCAGAGGAGCGGTGGCTGTAATGGGATGACGGCTGCTACTGACACTTTATGTAATGTCAGAACGTGCAGTTTACTTACAGCTAAAAAGTCAGCGGAAAAAATTACAGTCAGTCAAGTTACACCATCAAACCTCTCAGCCTCTGTGTCGTCAACAAGAAACGTGTGCCTTCATAATCTGCAATAAAAAAAGAGACATCCTCCTGACTACTGTGCTTCTGCCGTCCTCCATATAAACATATACATTTACAAATGCTTTAGCTGTTATTAAGGCCTCTGTTTGATTACAGTAGAATGGTTGGCTGTGTTATTATGAAGCAGAGAGAAAACAATCACCTCTTAGTGTGTCATAGTATTTATACTGTTTATTTTCACTGTGAACCTTTTCAGGAACACATTCATCCTGAAATCTTCTCACACAGGAAGTTTTATTGGCCTGTTTTTAAACATCCGAAAAATAGTGAGAAATGGCCCTGAACACTCCAGGTCATATGTTTTCATTTAATTTAAGAATTTTCCATTTTTCCCGAAAACTGAATGAATTTTGCACAGTGAGAAACTTTAAGATCTTCTTCGGTCCCTAAAACAAAATATTGAAAATAATTAAAAAAAAAAAAAGGTTTAAAAGATGTCTGAACTTTCAGCAGTATGTGTATCAAACTGTGTAGATTGTAGGGTTTAAAATGTGCAATGTAGTTTTATTTGTGAATCACATAATTTTAACATGTGGAAGACACATTAATTTATAATAAAGTGCTTTTTATACCCTTTTAAACATTGTCTGAGTCATTTGTGTTTGACATCTTGTTTTGCCTTATATATCTGATGAACCCAAAACACAAAGAGAAGTGGGATTAATGATGTCAGTCACTGTCAGAGAGAGAATCTCTGATACCGGTAAATTAACCATTTAGAAAAACCTTCAGATTTAAAACGTTCATCAGAATTAAACACTCTACACACAGAAGCAGGTCTGAAAATCTCAAACTGGGCCGACTGTAAGAAGAGGGCACATCAAGAAGAAAATGAACTCTGTTATTCTCTTAAACATAGTGCCTTGCTTCTTCATGATGTTAAACTGCATCTCATTATTACTTAAATTAATTAATTCACAGATGCTGTCTATTTCATGTGTTATTTATATAAGTGATTACAGTACTCAGAAACAGTCTGGTTTGGCTCCTGTACACATCGATACTACTGTACTGCTTGTGATTGTTATAAAACGAAAGCAGGACTTGTTGCTCTTAACACTACAAATATCTTGTTCAACCAGAAGACTTGGAGTTTGACACATGTTAGTGGATCAAAGCTTATTTTCAAATAGTTTTTAATAGTTTTTCAAAATACGCAAATAACAACACCTCTTCAAAGAAACTTATCCTAGAACTTAGCTGTGAAACAAACTGTGAGATACCTTCGCAGTTTGTTTCTCATAAACTAACTATTCAAATCTGCTAATTTTAAGTATTTTAAATAAATTCAGTCCAAGCTGTGACCAAACTCTCTTTTCTTTAAAATGACTGATTGTTTGTGTCTTTATTTCCGGACTACTTTCAGTTTGGGGGGTGTGATGTCTCACATGGTCCATGTGCATGGCTACAATGGATCTGAGTTAAGATCACCATCACTGTTGGACTTAAATCTCACGTCTACACATTTCCACCTAAATCATCACCTGTCTCATGACTCATGAGGTAAGGTGAAGATTTCCAGACACACTGTGTCTGCTGTGTAAGAGACATACACAGCCACATGCCCCACAGAGGTCAATGTGGATAAGACAGGAGAGGGGCACTTGGCCGACAGAGACACATGGGTGAGCTGAAGAATGAGTTGAAAGTTCCTCCTTTATTTTTTTCATGTGTAATATTTATAGTTTCAGTTTTTAACATTCCTCTCTACGGAGGCTGCCATGTTTTTTTACAGTAGCCCAGACTCAACTAACTAAACACCTTTAGAGTTTTTATGACAACTGAAGCTACAACAGGTTCTCTTTCATGTTTGAAAGGGGTGAGGTGAGGTTTACTCAGCTGCAACATGCAACTTCCCCACCAGATGTCACCACATTCTACACACCAGACCTTTAAAGGACCCATCGTATGCCCATTTTACCACAGTTGATATAGTTCCTTGGGGTCTTAATGAAATGTCTGTAACATATTTTGGTCAAAATACCACATGGATAATTTAAAACACCTTTTTACCCTGTCTAAAACAGCCCTCCTCAGATTGACCTGTTTTGAGTGCCCCGCCCCCCCTCCCTCCTTCACGAGATACAAGCACCAAGATTTTTAGCTATCCATTACCTCTGTAGAAATATGGCTACTGGAGACGAAGATACAATCTTGCAACCATATCGTTTTGAACCAGAGTCAGGTGGGCGGAAGCCTGGCTGCGAGAGCCCCAGCGCCCCAGTTCCAGCGAGCTAACGCGCTCCACCATCTCCCCAGGGAGAGACGGCGAGACGGTGGAGCCTGGCCCGGCTCCATCGGCACCGTCTCCCCGGGGAGATGGTGGAGCGCGTTAGCTTGCTAGCTAACGCAAGCCGGGGAGCCTGGAAGCCAGGCCGTCTCTCCCAGGAGCCGGTGAGATAATGGTGGGTGGACCGGGTGGTCCAAGGCCATTAAGGGAGACTCCCTACATGGGCATGGTTGGAAAATAACATATTTTTTGGTCGTATTCCCATTCGACGCACTCTAGCGTATCGTTTCTGACATAGAGGAACCACAACAAATCGCGGGAGTTGTTTTTTTCCAGAGTTTTTGGGACGGTAGACATGCCAGATACCCAATTAACGTGTAGAAGCACTACTAGTAGAATTTTCATAATATGTCCACTTTAATGTTAGAAGAAATCAAATATTTATGTGGAATATTTACAGGAAAGCCCTTATTTCTTTATTTGTTAATTTATCCCATAGCAGATATAGTGTCTTCCTCTTCTGAGCCTCCCTCTGCAGACCCAGTCATGTCCTACCTGCTGTCATGCAGATACACCTCTCGATCACCTGGCTGCTCTTCTCATCAGCCACCAGCAGAGGGCAGCTTTCGCTCCTCTAACTACCAGATGAATGATTTGTTGTTATTTTTTACAGTTGCCATTTTATTCCAGCATTTTCTGACAACCTTTAACATGTCAGGGTCACAGACAGCTCCACATATGTCAATGCATCACTGTTCAGCACGGAATCACCTTTATGAGGTTTAACTACAAAGTAAAACTTCCACCATTGGACCAGTGAAGCTGAAGCTGGGTTTTAAGATGAAGTCTTTTTCTTGGTTTATTTGATCAGTTTCATAGATTTTGAATATTTATTGTTGTTCTCAATTTCTTTATGATTTTGTATCTGTATTTGGATCAGGTAACCAAAGTTGTATTCTCATTAAGTTCATTTGATTGGTTTAGGGTCAGCACAAACAACAATATTGTTTGATTATTTTTATTTTAATTGTGTCATAGAATAATTGTTTAATATACCCAGGTAACTACTACACAGCTGTAGGTGCAGGTATACCTATCTTGATATGTCTGAAATAGTTACAGTGCTGTGAAAAAGTATTTGCCCCCTTCCTGGTTTCTTATGTTGTTGCATATTTGTCACACTTAAATGTTTCAGATCATTAAACCAATTTTTATATTAGACAAAGATAACCCGAGTAAACATAAAATGCAGTTTTTAAATGATGATTTCATTTATTAAGGGAAAAAAGCTATCCAAACCTACCTGACCCTATGTGAAAAAGTAATTGCCCCCCCATGATAAATCATGAATGAATTGTGATTAACAAAAAATTTTGGAAAGCTGAATTCAATTTCACTATCCACACCCAAGCTTGATTACTGCCAGACCTGTTGAATAAATAAATCACTTAAATAGAACCTGTCTGACAAAGTGAAGTAGGCTAAAAGATCTCAAAAAGCAACACATCATGCCGCGATCTCAAGAAATTCAAAAACAGATGAGAAACAAAGTAATTGATATCAGTCTGGAAAGGGTTACGAAGCGATTTCTAAGGCTTTGGGACTTCATTGAACCAAGGTGAGAGCCATTATCCACATATGGAGAAGACTTGGAACAGTGGTGAACCTTCCCAGGAGTGGCTGGCCTACCAGAATTACTCCAAGAGCACATCAACGACTTATCCAGGAGGTCATAAAAGACTCGAGAACAACATCTAAGGAACTGCAGGCCTCACTTGCCTAAGTTAAAGTCAGTTTTCATGATTCAACAATAAGAAAGAAACTAGTCAAAAATGGCATCCATGACATAGTTCCAAGGCGAAAGCCACTGCTGACCAAAAAGAACACAAAGACTCGTCTCACATTTGCCAAAAAACGTCTTGATGATCCTAAAGACTTTTAGGCAAATATTATGTGGACTGACGAAAAAAAGATTAACTTTTGGAAGATGTGCGCCGCGTTACATCTGGCATAAAACTAACACAGCATTTCAGAAAAACAACATCATAACAACAGTCAAACATGGTGTTGGTAGTGTGATGGTCTGGGGCTGCTTTGCAGCTTCAGACCTGGACGACTTGCCACAATTGATGGAACCATGAATTCTGCTCTCTACCAGAAAATCCTGAAGGAGAATGTCCGGCCATCAGTTTGTGACCTCAAGCTCAAGCGCACTTGGGGTTATGCAGCAGGACAATGATCCAAAACACACCAGCATGTCCACCTCTGAATTGCAAAAAAAAATAAAAATTGAAGGTTTTGGAGTGGCCTAGTCAAAGTCTGGACTTAAATCCAATTGAGATGCTGTGGCAGGACCTTAAACAAGCCGTTTATACTAAAAAACCCTACAATGTGGCTGAATTAAAACAATTCTGCAAAGAAGAGTGGGCCAAAATTCCTCCACAGCGATGTGAAAGACTCATTGCCAGTTATCGCAAACGCTTGTTTGCAGTTGTTGCCGCCAAGGGTGGCACAACCAGTTATTGGGTTTAGGGGGCAATTACTTTTTCACAAAGGACCAGGTAGGTTTGGACAGCTTTTTTCCCTTAATAAGTGAAATCAGGATTTAAAAACTGCATTTTGTATTTACTTGGGTTACCTTTGTCTAATATTAAAATTTGTTTGATGATCTGAATCATTTAAGTGTGACAAATATGCCAAAAAATAAAAAATCGGGAAGGAGGCAAATACTTTTTCACAGCACTGTATACTTTGGGCTAACATGTTGTTGGATGAATATTCAATGTTTTTACTTGAAGTTACAGGACGTCAAATCATGTATCTATAGATCCATGTCATGTTGTGACATGAAGAGATATTCAGTCTCTATAGATACTGTTAAAAGTCTGTATCTGCCTATTTAAGCTACAAACGATATTTTCTTCGTACAATATTTAATGCTTGCTGCTCTCGCCACAGGACAAAATAAGGTCAGACCGATCTTTGGAGAAGAATGCGATGGAGGAGTCTAAGAACTGGAAAAACAACAGTCCACTTCATTTGAACACTTCATGTGTTGCCTGTCGTCTTTTCCTTGTCCATTGTTTCTCCTGCATCCTGTGTTTTTTTGACAGATCTTTCTGATCTGTAGCATTCTGAGGCATTTTCCTCTATGTGTGTGTGTGTGTGTGTGAGTGTATGTGTTCAGGGTTTGTCACTGCAACTTTAAGTGCCAGCATTCCTTGTATTACTGTGTGGATCTCATCTGCAAATCTAAAAGAGAACACATAAAAAAGCTTTTGATTCAAAGTGTGGCTGGTTCAGAAAATAATGGAGAGTGGTGTGAAGGGACACAGGTGGACAAGAGGTCCTATTATGAGACAAACTGAAACCGTGGCAATATCTCCTTCACGCTGCCCGAGGTGTGCTTCACCACTGATCAGGATAAATGATGTTATCTCGACTGGACTAAAGGCCAACATATAACATGTGTGTTGGTTTCTGAGGGGCGCCCTGCTCAGTGTTAGTAGGAACAGGTTCATTCTTGTTACGGGTGGTTCTTTGGTTGGACCCCAAAGCAGACACAGAGAGCAGTCTAGTGTTGAGTGAGGTTTATTTTAACACCAGAAAATAGAGCAGGCAGGCTGTGGAGGCAGGGTGCTGGCTGGCCGAATAATCCAGGGGGGAAAACGCAGGAGGGAAAGCGAAAAAAACCGAGGAGCAGCAACAAGGCACACCGAGGAGTCTGTGTAACAAAAGAAAACACTAATGGTTAAATACGAAACAAAATACGAAGGGCGAGAATCAGAGGTCGTCATGGGTACGCTACCGAACAAGACGGAATTATCTGGCAGAGTAGTGGAGTCGGGACCAGGCTTTTATTGAGTGGATGATGGGTGAGTGATTGCAGGTGTGCCTTGTTTGCTGAAGTGAGGAAGCCAGCCACACCCCCTGCCACAGACACCACCTGCAGGACAGGAACAGAACAGGAGAGGGAGACAAAGACAACACAACCAACAACAGAATCACCACAATTCTTTCTTCATATTTTTCTTCTGCCATCTCTGACATAACCTTTACCTTTTTTTTTGCCATACTCTTTCACTATTTTATTATGCAATACGTTTACACAAATATTATGCAAATTAATTCTGCTTATTTGCATTTTATTATCTCTAAACTAGATTTGGCTAAAGTTGGGTAGCTTGAAGCTTCTCTAAAGGTTATATGTTCATTTTAATATTTTAGATGCACCTTCTTCACAGCTTTCCCACAGTGGACCGACCATTAGCCAACATCTCCCAGCTGGCCTGGATATTTCATGGAACTGTTCAGGTAAACCTAACCCTAACCCTTTTTTTTTCTATGAGGGGCCATTTGGGGAACAGTATCTTGCCCAAGGACACCTCAGCATGCAGATGGGGAAGACTGGGATGGAACCGCCGAACTGGAGGACGACCGCTCTTCCCCTCAGCCACAGCCGCCCCAATAATAATCAGTTATCTTTATTTAAGGCGATACCATCTGTGATGTTTTAGTTTAACTGCTATTCCTCAGCAGCACAGAAACATAGGCTGTGATAACAAAAGGTTGGAACAGGCCTCTCTTTTCAGAAATGTTCAACTCACAGAAAGTTCTTCTTATCTTTGTGAGTTCACGTATTAAAGGTTGTAAAACAAGAGATGAGGGCAGGTTATCTGACAGGTTTGTCATGAAGTAAATACTGAGCCAACATACATACAGGCTTGCAGCATTTTCTGATTGACTGTATCATTAGGGAATGGAGACTGAGGGACGGATGGTGCTCTCTAGTTTTGCAAAGTCAGCTAATTTGTTGGAGGATCAGCTCATAGAGAATGTTTACTACTGCAGTTGTGCATCTCACACACACCCACACACACACACACACACACACACTCACACACACACACACACACACACACACACACACACACACACACACACACACAAATACTCACACACACAGCCATCAAATCCAGCCAGTGTCTTATGAGGAAGAGTGTTTTCTGCTGTGAAATCCTATTAAGGCGTCACATTCCTCTCAGCTTTGGTTATTGTGTTTCAGTGGTGCGGCCTCATCCTCAGTCTGCTCTCTCAGTCCATTCTTTATCTCTCCACTCTCCATCCTTTCACATTCCTCACAGGATACAAACCATGGAGATATATAATATACATATTTAGATATAATCTTTACACATAATAAATATAAAGGCCTGCCTCACTCTAAAAAGCATGTTATGAGATAATCTAATGAGCACTTCATGCTCAAGCAGATCTCTTGCTGCATAAAAACAACCCTGCTCAGGAAGAGCAGGGTTGTGTGTGAGTGAGCGAGTGCGTGTGTACACAGTGTGTGCACTGTACATGTGACATGCAGTAGTGCTTTGATGGAGGGAGCATTATAAAACTTTGATCAAATCTCTCGCACTGAACATCCACTAGTTTCTAATGGACCCTGCTGTTTGAAAACCAAAGTGTGTTGTCACTGATGGATACCACTGATGTTGCTGGTTTATTGCTTAGTTTTAACTCTCACACACGTTGTTGCATTGATGCATGAAGTAAAACACCCAACAACTTCAAACAAAGCACAAGGTTTTCATAAAGGTTTACCCCTGATTGTCCAACAGAAATTAGGAAAATGTATCTAAATTAGCCTTGTCTGGTAAAGAACGAGTGTCCCACTGGACCAGAGTAAGTAATCAAAATGCTCCACATGAATATAGCTTTATCAAATGAAAATAACCAAAACTAAAATTACTTTAAAATCCTGAGACATTAAATGAGATATACGTTCCTGTGCTAAACATAAAAAGAGTGAAACTAACATGATTAGTGGTTAAACCCATATATGGAACTTTGAACTTCCTCTGTTTCTCCTGCTGATCTAACCGTCATCTGGCTCACTTACACATGGTGGCACCAGAGAGTTTAATTCTAACAACTGGGAGCCCAATGATGAAATGTCAACTTGAAATACAGAGCCTTGCATAAGTATTCACCCCCTTTGGACTTTTCTACATTTTGTCATGGTATAACCACAGATTAAAATTTAATTCAACGTGAGTTTATGTAATGGACCAACACAAAATAGTGCATCATTTGGAAGTGGGGGGAAATATTACATGGATTTCACAATTATTTACAAATAAAAATCTGAAAAGTGTTGAGTGCATATGTATTCACCCCCTTTACTGTGAAACCCCTAACAAAGATCTGGTGCGACCAATTGCATTCACAAGTCACATTTGCAAGTCACATAATTAGTAAATAGGGTCCACCTGTCTGCAATTTAATCTCAGTATAAATACACCTGTTCTGTGATGGACTCAGAGTTTGTTGGAGATCATTACTGAACAAACAGCATCATGAAGACCAAGGAGCTCACCAAACAGGTCAGGGATAAAGTTGTGGAGAAATATGAAGCAGGGTTAGGTTATAAAAAATATCCAGAGCTTTGAACATCTCTCTGAGCACCATAAAATCCATCATAAGAAAATGGAAAGAATATGGCACAACCACAAACCTACCAAGAGGAGGCCGTCCACCCAAACTGAAGAGTCGGACAAGGAGAAAATTAATCAGAGAAGCAACCAGGAGGCCCATGGTTACTCTGGAGGAGTTGCAGAGATCCACAGCTGAGGTGGGAGAATCTGTCCACAGGACAACTATTAGTCGTCTACTCCACAAATCTGGCCTTTATGGAAGAGTGGCAAGAAGAAAGCCATTGGTGAAAGGGATCCATAAAAAATCCCGTTTGGAGTTTGCCAGAAGCCATGTGGGATACACAGCAAACATGTGGAAGAAGGTGCTCTGGTCAGATGAGACCAAAATTGAACTTTTTGGCCTCAATGCAAAACGCTATGTGTGGCGAAAACCCAACACTGCCCATCACCCTGAGCACACCATCCCAACAGTGAAACATGGTGGTGGTAGCATCATGCTGTGGGGATGCTTCTCTTCAGCAGGTACAGGGAAACTGGTCAGAATAGAGGGAAAGATGGATGGAGCCAAATACAGGGAAATCCTTGAAGAAAATCTGATGCAGTCTGCAAAAGACTTGAGACTGGGGCGGAGGTTCATCTTCCAGCAGGACAATGACCCTAAACATACAGCCAGAGCTACAAAGGAATGGTTTGGATTAAAGAATGTTAATGTCTTAAAATGGCCCAGTCAAAGCCCAGACCTCAATCCAATAGAGAATCTATGGCAAGACTTGAAGATTGCGGTTCACAGACGGTCTCCATCCAATCTGACTGAGCTTCATCTTTTTTGCCATGAAGAATGGACAAACCTTTCCATCTCTAGATGTGCAAAGCTGGTAGAGACATACCCCAAAAGACTTGCAGCTGTAATTGCAGCGAAAGGGGGTTCTACCAAGTATTGACACAGGGGGGTGAATACTTATGCACCCAACAGATGTCAACTTTTTTGTTCTCATTATTGTTTGTGTCACAATAAAATTTATTTTGCACCTCCAAAGTACTATGCATGTTTTGTTGATCAAACGGGAAAAAGTTTATTTATGTCTATTTGAATTCCAGTTAGTAACAGTACATAATGGGAAAAAGTCCAAGGGGGGTGAATACTTATGCAAGGCACTGTATGTGTGTTTGAAGCGTTTAGTTGTGAAAGTTCTTCTGAAAGTGTTATTCTTCTTGTGTGGGGATTTTATTTTCTCTTTTTTTTCAAAGAGAATAATTTGTATTCTTGAGGAGTTTGACTTGTATTGTATCCAAGTCAAACCAACCAATATAAACTGTTGTCTTCACATCATTATATACAGTAGATCCTGCCCACTAAATCCAGTTCAACACGCTGAACGTCTTTTGAGGGTCGAGCTTAATCCCAACAAGCTTCCTGCCTGAAGATGCTTTTCTGCATGATCTGTATGAGAGAGAATCTTTAAATAGTTTTAGATTTGTTTTGTTAGTAAATTGAAAAAGTATCAAAAGAAACATAATAATATGAGACTGATTATTATTATTTTGTCTGCAGGCCCCAACCAATTAGCTTCAGGCTCTCATTAGAGTTATCTGAGCGTGTATGTGTTGAAATTCACAAATTTCCTCTATGTACATAAACTTCTCTTTGGATACCTGTGTAGCAAGGGAGTAAATGATTTAAACAGAGTGCACACATCAAACCTGTTTAGGTAAGTAAGACGCTGTCTCCTCTCCTGCTCCTGCTACTTTATCGTGTCCAACCTTGACCTTTGACCTCTGTAAGAGGAACATGAGAAAGAGGGATGTGTTTACCAGTTGTTTTTTATACATTTCCTTAACAGTTTTGCTGCTTATATATGAGTTGTCTAATATTTATTTATAACACAAGCTCTTAGTACCTATCATATAATCTTCTCTGAGATAAAGCTGTCTTCTTCTGGTCTCCAGGCCGGAACAATCAGGAGCAGGAGGGTGGAACCAGATATTCTCAGCTGCTTCACAAACATGGACCTGTAGCCTTACTGTCACGAGCCTTCCTCTCCTTCCTCCAGGCAAAGGCTAAATAAAATATCAATGGTTCAGTTATACTGGGCTGGTGTTTGGGTTGAAGGCGTCTCACATGCTGCGCTATGTTTCCCAGCTGAGAAATCTGTTACCAACACTTTGTAATGTGATGATCATAGCTTTTAACATCCCAGCTTCATATTATTGTTGTTCCTTTATAGAAGTATACACCACAAGCTGCAGTGTGTGAGAACTTCTGTCTGAAATAGACAAACTTGTTTCTCTGTCCCTTCTCATAGAGATAATGTATTATCTAACCCTTTATGCTAAATATCAGAAAATGCCGACCCATTGGGACAGGTCCTCAACCAACTGCAACTTCAATGTTAAATATATTTTTATATGCACTTTCCAGATTTTATGTTCAATCAATTAATTAAATTTACAACTGTAAGCTACACAACCAGCGGGAGATGCTCCGCTCAGACGCCTTCAAAACGGAAACAAATTCTCCGGAGCATTCAGGTGAGGGGTGGAACAGCAGAGTTCATTCTGCTGAGGACATCATCTGTTTTTGGCCCAGTTGTCGGCTCTTATCACCACAAATTGTCTTGACGTCTTCCTCAATGTCTTTCATGTGTGTGGCTCATCTTTTTCATATTGTAGATTGTTTTTGTGTCTCTCAAGTTATAGAAACTTCATCAACGCCCACACTCACTCCCAGTGAATCCTGCAGAGGACCTCCTGCTGTGTGCTCACACCGGCTCCTCTGGACTTTTTCTGTAGACTTAACACCAGGGGGCCTGACTCTGAAGGCTTAACTCTTTGTGTTCACACAGATCTCCAGAGTTCAGTGCATGTCTGAAAGCAGCTTTAGTGACAGACAGGTACATTAATCAATTATTCATTCAAACATTTTCAAACAACTTTATTTATTGATGGATATCAGGACGTGAGGAGGATCCCAACAAATAAGATGAAGTGTTTCAGACACAACTTTCCAGCCCTATCTGTCAGTATTTCTTCATGTTTATTATATTTGTGGATCATATTTAATACTTAAAAATGCATGCTTTGTGTGAATGCACTGACAGGATTGCTTGTCGCCTGTGCAATGACTATGAAGAATTGTAAATAACATTGACCTGAAACCAAGTCCTAACACAGCAAAAGCCTGTACTTGTGGGGACCTCATCTTTTATTGTCCCCACAGAAACACTGTCAGCATGGGTTTATACCGTTTATACTTGTTCTGGTCCCCACCGTGCAGTAGAAACAAAACCACACACACACACACAAGCTTGCTCTCTCTCTCTCTCTCTCTCTGTTTCTCCCCCCTCCCCTCTCTCTTTGGTGGGAGGAGCTAAGTCTGTGCCACTGCTAGGACTTTGTCAGTTTCTCGAACGCAGCGGACGAGGCTCAGTGTGTCTGAGACTCGTACTGATTGATTGTCTGATTAGACGAACAAACAAATATCCGTATTATCAGAAGCGGGAGGAGGCGGAGCGGTAAGTGGAGTAAACACGCGTGAGTGTGTGTGAGTGAGTCTGTGAGTGCGTGTGTACACAGTGCGTGTACTGTACATGTGACATGCAATAGTGCTTTGATGATGGAGCTTTATAAAACTTTGATAAACTCTCTCGCACTGTACATGCATTACTTTCTAATGGACCCTGCTGTTTGAAAATCAAAGTGTGTTGTCACTGATAGTTTCTCAGATGGATACCAGTGATGTTGCTGGTTTACCAGTGATGTTGCTGCTGAACCATTAATGTTACTGATATACCAGTGATGTTGCTGCTCTACCAGTGGTGTTGTTGGTTTACCAGTGATGTTGCTGGTTTACCAGTAATGTTGCTGATATACCAGTGATGTTGAAGGCTTATCAGTAATGTTGCTGATATACAAGTAATGTTGATGGTTTACCGGTAATGTTGCAGATATACCAGTGATGTTGCTGATATACCAAAGATGTTGATGGTTTACCAGATATGTTGATGGTTTACCAGTGATGTTGATGGTTTACCAGTGATGTTGCAGTTGTAGTTGTCTCCCAAAAGCTATTAAATAGCACAGTCACACTGGATACCCTGAGAGGACTGTTATAGTACTTTTACACTGACTCTGTTGGAGGGAAAAACATGTAATGCATTAGGATAACAGCAGTCTTTAATAGTAATAAAACAGATACAGTGGCGCTGCACATATGTGGATTTGAAATATGTTGTTCTTTAATGTGCCAACCTGTGTCTCCTCCAGGACCTAACTGAGTGAGAAACAACTATCTGAAGCAGAATGAAAGAGCAACTAATACTAAAGTCTGTTCTCTGTATTTTATCTGTATCCACTTCTATGGAGTGTCATGCTTAACAGTGAGTAATGTTAGACGCTGAGAGACAAACACAAAGTGAAGACAAAACGTGAATTGCAAACAGGAATCTAAACATTAGTGCAACATTTGCAGCAGGGGGCGCTGAGCAGTTGATTCTTGCAGGGACGTTTTAATGTTTTTTCAATACGTTCAAAAGACATAATAATCACTATAACTATTTATGTGTAATAAAAATATTTTGATCATTATTAGTTTAGAAAACATGTTATAACGAGTAACTGTATCTGCTCATAATGTGTTTAATTTAACTACATAACAGACAGCGTTTGTATGATATGAATCAGATTTTTAGACAATATGACCAACTACTGGATGTTGGTCCGGCCTATTTATTGGTCTAACTTTTTTAAATGGTGAACAATGATGAAACATGTATGACACATTCACAGTAACAAATTAATTATGGATGTATTGTAAGTCTGTGTGTAAATCCTGCAATTTGCCTCTTCATATCACCAAACATTTGTTTGGGATTGTATGAGTTGCTTTGCTTTACAATTGTTGGTCCATAAAGCAGATGCCTCATCTAAACAATTCACTAATATAAGTGATAAGCATGGGAGTGGGAACTTACCTGATGTGTGTGTGAGCAGAAGTTTTAATTAACACCTTGTCCCTCCAGACACATCCTTTTCTACATGTTGTCCTCCAGGTCATCATGCACAGGGGTATAGGCTCCCACTGAGGATCTCCCTCTGTCAGAGCCATGTTCAAAGTCTGTGTGATCAGAGTCTGATTTAATCTGGCAGTGACTGGGGTCTATGTTTTTGGAAGGCATTGTTTTATTTATTTAAAACAGTTTTCTTCCATGATCGATGTGCTTTTTTAACAGTAATAACTTTTAGTTAGAGTTAGTTTGCTGTCGTATAAACGTCTGTCACAATCACCCAGTCATCCTAATACCAAGTTTTACATAAATCACCTCGGATTGTTGTGGAAGACATCATTGACAATGGGTTTTAAATGCTTTTTTTATTAGTCTCTGAAACTGTGGTGACAGGAGGGGCACTCTGCAGTGAATCAGAATTTATAAAAGCGTTTGTCTTTGAGGAACATATGAAATAGTAAAACCTGAGACTTGTAAATAATGTCGTAGGAAAAGAGCAGTTACTAAATGAGATATTATACAGGCTTGTAAGTCTAATCGACCCATCATTGTCATCCAGAGACCAACATTTTTGAATGTGTGCAGGCAGGTCAAATTAAAAGTGCTGGCTGAATAGACAGAGACTGTCCTGCTCTCTGTAGTTTAGGCATCTCTGGTGCCCTGCTGCATTGTCCCTGCTCTTTGTTTTCATATTTCATTAGCTGAGCTAGCAGCATGTAGCGTCACCTTCAATTATCCTCCATGTCAATGGGACGACATTGGCTGTCTGCTGGCTTTAGTGATTATAGGCTTCAGGGGACAGGTAATCAGGTCATGGTTACACTGTCACCCTGTCAGACTGCTCAGACTCCTCAGACCACAGGGAGCATATGGGACGGAAGAACTCCACCATCTTCACTCAGGGTTTTCTTACCAATCTTAGATATACTGATATTGTTTGATGTGAAGTGCAGCACATTTCATAACAGTTTAGTGTAATGTGAGGTTGTTTCTTTTGAATTGTGTTCAGTTATGTATTATGTTAATGACACACTTTCTGCATGTGACAGTCAAATGATTTGGTTTTGTTACCGGTAACCGTCAGGTGGGGAGTTTATTATTGCTTACGCAAGTTAACATTCTGACATTAGCATGTTGCTCAGAGCATTGCTGTAGTAGCCTCACTTAGCTGTTAGTGTTGCTGTATCTTCCACTCTCATCAATGTAGATCTCAGCTACCGTAAGCAACTAGCCATCATCATGGACTGGATATAAAGATGCCAGATTTGTCTTCACTTCCTCGCACTATCCATCAATGAAGCCAGAATATCCCAGATATGAAGGCTGCCATCTTGCAGCTTTAGGGTCTGTGCAGTAATAAATTCGGCCACCAGGTCCTGCTGATACATTCGCTCGACCAATGGTCCATCAGTCTCAAATCAAATCAAATCAAATCAAAGTTTATTGTCACATGCAACAATGACAGCGTCATCGGAGCAGTGAAATTCTTGTGACATGGCAGGCAACATCTACGCAGTAGACGACTTTACAAAATAGAAAAATAACATACTATATAACATACAACATATAACATATAACATCTTAATATATAACATTGTAACATATAACATAGTCAAATGAAGCAGCAGTTTACAGGGTGAAGGAGTGGGGAATATTAAATTAAATAATATGAATATTTGTATAACATATCTCAATCCTGATCTTTCACCCGGTTTTCATAGCATCAAATAACTTAAGAGTTGAATTAATTAATTAAAAGCAAACTTTATGGGGGGAAAAGTGAACATCAAATATACCTAAGATCATACCTAAGATCACATAAACCATCTATGTGGAAAAATTGTTTGACGTGTACTCTGACGTGTACTCTGACTTTTTAAGTTTGGTCCATGTCCATCCACTAACATGGAGGAGGTGGGATTTATGACCTTTACTGCAGTGCAGCCATCCACAAGGTGGCGTTCGAGATGCTTTGGCTTGGAAAGCACTTATGTTTCTGAACATTCTATGTCCACCACCAAACTTCAGACAGTCAAAGTTATCTACTAGCTAGCTGCTGGCTCACACTCAGACTTGGAGTTGGGGGAGGCTTAAAACAGAAACACAACTTCAAATCAAAGTCGCTGCTTTACGTGTCAATGGGCAACTGTCGACACATCCATCACATGAACTTGAAAGGTGATGATTTCTTGTGTTTACAGCTTCTTTCCGCTGATCTCAAACAGCCCCAAATGAAATAATGTTGCTGGAGAATGGGCTCATAAAATATTTAAGCTAAAGACATTTAAATGGCTCCTTTTTATGCTCCCTGTGCAAATAATCATTCAGGGTCCCACTTTATGGTGCAGGCTCATCAAATTATCTGTATAACTTTGTAATCATTCAAGAGTAAAACCCATAAACGCTTGTGTTATGAAGATGAAAATGCATTGCACTTGAAATGTGGCCGAGTCAAACACACTTGATCACATTAGGACTTTTTGTGGTAGGTGCTCTAAAATCTCTAAGGTACATCACACACTATGTATTATATTAAGAACTGTTCAGTGCACAACCCTGTGCGTTGTGGGTACACACACACACACACACACACACACACACACACTAAGACACACACAATGTTCAGATTACTGTAAATCTGATTAAGATGTATTCTTTATTTTATACATATAAAGGAACAAAAGCTCCATTAATAGATATGTCAGCATACTCACAGACACAAAATGATCCATCCCTGGGGTTAAAATAAGCAGGAAAATACTATGCTGCATAGAGTAGAATCTAAACCTTCAGCATGGGCATAACAAAGTAGAAGATATTTCAAATGTGCATTAATAGACATTTCACTACATCTGCCAAAACGAAACAGGACATTTTCCCAGAACTGGTCATCGTCCTCTGCAATGGTTGGCCAGATGTCTGATTTAGTTTCATGAGAATTTAAAACTCACTCTGTCCTAATGTAATGTAGCTGGAAACATTCCCAGGATCCTTTTCCATTTAATCAAATGCACTTGGTCTTCAAACTGGAGAAATATGGCTCCATGTTTTTCAGTGTTGGTGAGTGTGTTAGTCTTTGTTTTAAGGCATTCTGGTTATTGATAGTGTTGAGATTAGCAAACTACTCAAGTGATAGGTGAGAATAATGACACTAGATGTCATGGTGACAGAGGTTTAGCTTTATTTATATCACACATATAATCTTAAAAGATCTCCAAACTAGACAACAACTGAACCTTGAAAGTTCAGTTTGGTAACGCTGCCCTCGGGATAGAGACTGCAACTTAAATTTAGTGACATCACATTAGGGCAAGGGTGTCCAGACCTTTTATCCCGAGAGCCAGATATAGAAAAAAAATACGAAGGTCCGGGCCACTCACGGCGCCACGCCCCCCTGCCCCGGAGCGGACTGGTAACAGTTGGGAGGGGGGGGGCATAGTCCATCACATTACCTTTAATTTAGCTAACGCTTTTATCCAAAGCAACTTACAATAAGTGCATTCAAGGGTACAAACCCAGAACAACAAGAATCAAGAAAGTACAATATCTTCAAAAATAGAGCTAAAAGTTCTGTAATTAAGTGCCATTAAAGTGCTACTAAATTGTTAGTTTAAAAAAAAAAAAAATTATAATATATATATATTTTTTTATGTAATTTTTTTTGAGGCGGGCCAATTTAAAATGGACGGCGGGCCGCAGATGGCCCGCGGGCCGTAGTTTGGACACCCCTGCATTAGGGTATGAGCCATTTATCTGAAGGGGACACATTGAGGAAATCGAGCCTGTTACCAGTAACGGGACAAGTCTTTAACCACTTGCCCACCCTGTCATCTATAGGTTGGTTTGTGTGGCTGTGCTGAGCCCACGTGTTTCCCCGTGGTATTTGCCCTCCCTCCTAGTGTCCCTAATGATAGATATGTGGTAAACAGAAATAGCAACACTTGTGAAGCACAGGCTTCTCTTTTTGCACCACACGCTGAAGACATAGAGGCTGCACTATGTGTGTGTATGTTTTATTGAGAGCGTATTTGTCCTCTGTGACTGAAGGACTGACTTCGTTTTTTTCTAGTCAATTACAAGGCCTGCTGTGGAGGGCCCAGGCCGACGCAGGCTGCCACTGTGTGGACTAATGCGTTTCTCATCCCCCTTTATTAGCATTGGTGATGCCTGGCTAAACCAATCACATGCTTTGTCACAAAGAGCGGAGAAGATGAGAGGTTTAGCTGACTCTTCCTGCTGCTCTGGCTTGTTACCAGTCTGTGCTAATGCCAACATCCAGACTGATGTGATTATGGAGCAGCACAGACTCATTTTAGTTCTGTCTGCTGCACTTCAAGTAAAGTTTTTATGACACACGTGGAATATGGCTCCTCTTTGTAATTACGTAGGACTCACTTTATGTCTGTTTTAGAGAAATGGACTCTGATGATTTCATCACATCATTAGTTACAGATGGACTTCATACAAACACTTGTCGTGGCGATGTGTGATGACTCATGTGTTGAGAGAAGCAGTCAGTTCTCGGTGTGAGAAGTGCTCTGAAGAGGTGATTACTGCTCTCCTTAAACCTCAAAAGTAAAAAACATCCTTTCCCAATCCCAGCAGTAACCGTATGTCTTCTTCAGTTGCTGATTTGACTTCCGTCCATCTAGCATTTCACTGAATATTCTCTAAAATACTGATAATTCATCACTGGCTTTCTTGATTCAAATTACTCGGAGATGGTTTTGAGGGGTCAGATGAATTAAAGAATATACATTT